>NC_056751.1:463579188-463766688 GCF_019279795.1 Protopterus annectens
ACAGTGACCTCCTACAGCAAATTATTGATCTGTGCCGGCCACGCCTCACACACCGAACCAACAGAAGGGAACCCATCCCAGTGGATACCAAGGTATGTGTTGGCCTAAGAATACTAGCTACAGGTACCTTCCAAAGACCAACTGGTGATATGATGGAGACTTCACAGGCATCAGCATCCAGGGTACTCCACTAGTTCCTGGATGCCATGTCAGCACATGTTGGTGACTACATATATTTACTCACTTCCTGTGAGGCATTGGCCAGCAATATGCGTCCTTTCAACCCAATAGCAGAATACCCTGAGGTAGTGGGTGCAATAGACTGCACGCACATATGCATCAAAGCATCACCCAGTTAGCCGGGTAGGGTCTACATCAACTGCAAGGGCTTCCCCTCCATCAACTGCCAGTTCGTATGTGATGCCCAGGGCATAATAATGAATGTGTGTGCTGGATGCCCTGGAAGCTATCATGATTCCCACATTTGGCATCTGACCCAGCTGTACCAGTCATTTTCCAATGGGGACATTGCCTACGGTCCCCTAGTAGGGGATGCTGGATATGCACTGGAGCCATGGCTGATGACACCCATTAGAAATGCACACACACCTGAACAAGTACTCCATAATGAGGCACATGCACAAACAAGAATCATAATAGAGTGTGTGTTTGGGATGCTCAAGTCACGGTTCCAGTGCCTGGACACATCTGGTGGAGCCTTGCAATACTCACCAACTACATGTACCCAAATTTTTATGATATGTGGCATGCTACACAATATGATCCTGCAGAAACAGCTGCAGCAGGAACAGCATGGGGCAGGGCTAAACAGCCCCACACCATTGCCAAGGCCTGCACAGGCACAGCGTGACTCAGAGGAGGAACAACCTGAGCTTGCCCCAGTAGGCAGAAGGAGGCGTGCCCAGTATGCCCTGGCCTTGGCAAAGAGGCAATGCATGGCACATTCACTGACTCAGTAGGAACCCTGAAAATTACACCTCTCTCTGACTCAGACATACAGTAAAAGGGATGCCTAACTTGACACTACCTGTTTTCAAACATGTATAGGGAGTGTACTATGTGCATCTGACATAGGCAGCCCTGCAGCACCACCCTCAATACTGGCACAGACACAACTTAAGTCACTCACACATACCAGTTGAGGGTGTCACATACCTAACAGTCACAGCCAGCAGGACAATTGTAGACAAACGCAAACACAAACAAATGCTGTATCATGCCCTCTGAAGAGGCATAGGGGTAACCTCCCCCCAGGCCTATGCAGACAGATAACAGCAGGCCAGGCAGTGTGATGTGGGTTGGGTAGGCTATGAAGTCACAAACTAATATGCGTGTAATTGGAAGCTAAGGTCTGTAGCACAGTGGTATGCCTCAAGCCGGTACGATAGGCAACAGTACAGACTGAAATGGAGTACCTGACATAGCAGCGCAGGCCAAGCAAATGTGCATAAGTGTCAGGTGTACCCCTCATCCTATGTACCCCCACAGTAACAATCAGGTGTGCCCCCGCCAGGTAGAAATTTACAAATAATAGCTGTCCCCCTGTATGTAGAAATTGTTGCTAAGTCTATGCAAATTGACTCTTGTAAGCCCTGCAGGCACAGTGTGCTTCCTTTCGATGCACAACAGAAAGGTGAGCCCTGAAGTAAAAACCAGCTTGATTTTTCACATGCATATAGAACATATGCCCATAGTGGGCATGCTCACACACTTAAACAAACAAAGCTAATGTCAGTCAACAACATACTGAAAGGTCATACTGGGCATGCTCACACACACAAACAAACAAAGCAAATGTCAGTCAACAACATACTGAAAGGTCATACTGGGCATGCTCACACACAAGCAAATGAAACAAATGTCAGTCAACAACATACTGAAAGGTCATACTGGGCATGCTCACACACTTAAACAAATGAAGCAAATTTCAGTCAACAACATACTGAACGGCGCCATGTCTGAGTACAGCAGTGGGCCACACATATCTGGCAGTTGCACTTCTTAACCAGATCCTCCACTCCACCACGTCAGAAAAGATGAATCCAAACAAGAACACCTCTGCTTGCACTTCTTACTCCAGACACATGTCACCATTCACCAATCCTGCCTTGCACACACAGTGATATGAAAACAAACCCATATAATATATTGGACCCCTGTCATAATCAAACTATGTAATACAAGTACTTAAGTTGTTCAAAGAAAGTTAAAATCCAAAGAAGATCAATATATCTCAGATCAGTATCATAAAGAAACAATGAGCACTCCTAACATTATCCAAGCCAAGTTCTGCCAAAAATATTGCCAAAGATTCTATAGAGAACCATGAAGCTTTCTTTAGCTATGTCATAAATATCAATGTAAACTCATATATGTTCTGAGTTAGTGCAAAGTGTAAATGAATACATGCACATGACTGACATTGCCAACATCTTGTCAGACAGGTTCATACATATTTAACCCCCCTCTTACTGACAAAAGGGCCCATTACTATACCTGGAGATTGTGAAAACCCAGAAATCACATATACAATGGTTAAACAGCTCTATCCAAACCTAAAAACATGGCGTCTATGGGATGACATGGGGTCCCTGGCTGTGTCATATGTGAACTCCAAAACAAACAGATCCTGCACCTGAACAGTCTGTTGATACACACCCTCTGTGCAGGATATGAAACTGTTGAATGAGTTACAGCAACATTTGGCACACTCCACAAGAGTTGGTACACAACAGACCATGGGAACTATTGTCTTATAAGCCTAATAAGCCCGATCTGCAAGGCCATGGAGTCCATCATTATGGAACTCATAAACAGAGCTATTGGGAGCCTACAAACACTGAGCCCTTCCCATTTTGGTTTGGTCAGGGGCAGATCATGGTCCCTAAACCTGCTAGACTGTTTTCAAGGCAGTTACCCAAGACATACATCAATGAAATGAGCTCCACATGGCCTACATAGACCTTGAAAAGCCCTTCTCCAACATCCCACATACATGTCGTATCCACAAAATCAACAACCTGTGCATAAACACGTATGTCATCTGATGGATTGCCAACTAGGGCACAGATAGATCCCACAAGGTAAGAATTGTGGTCTCCCTGTTGGACTGTAAGCTGGTAACAACTGCTGTCCCCCATGGCTCAGTCCTGGGACCCCTACTGTCTGGTGTATACTTTTCAGAAGTGCAGTCAAACATATGAGGGCTATGGTTAGCAAAGTTTGTGGATGACTGCAAAAAGGTTGTCATAATCGATGTTTGGGACAACAGAGACATCCTTAAAAAGGGTCTCAGTCAGACAGATGTTGTGTCAAAATTATGGCCTCGAGCTACAGTCATACAAATACCACATAGGTGCCAACACCCTAAACATGGAGGTAATAATAAGGGATCTATGGACACATGTGGATAGTCATCTCTACTTTTACAAACACATTCACAAAGTGGTTAGAAAATCATGCTATGTGTCCCCACTAATTGCCAAAGCTTTTGCATGTAGGTCAAAGGAGGTTCCCGCTACTCATCAGTCATCAGACCCATCAGAGAGTACCACGACACACTTGCGATGTATCTGACTAGGCACCTTCAGCAGCTGGAAAGACCACTGAAGTATCTCTACAAGAGGATTACTGGCCTCAAACAGTTGCCCCATGCAACAAGACTGAAGTAACTCAATCTGTACTCTGTTGCATACCATCTACTCTGGCGATCTCTGCCCAACATACAGGTCCATGTCCAATGCAGAACTGATGTACATGCTCTATCTGAAGTAAACTCAAGCTCACTGTGCCACATGCTCTAGGGATATAACCATCACAACAATAAATAGAACATGTTGGAGGGATACATTACTAACGCACAGACTTCCCTTGCTTTGGAACAGGTTCCCATCCTACATTAAGCTGAGTCCCTCACTGACACTCTTCCAGAGGAGCCTTGATGAGTGTATGTGAAACTGAACTTTCACACCATGGATCACTTCATCACCTCTACTACACAGAGGCATATGGAACTAACCCCAGGTGTGGTGATAGCTGCACACTCTGGCCATACTAATATATGCCTTCAGGCAGATAGCCTATTACCTACCTATGTACCTATATATGTAGGGAGAACACAGTATAATAAGCCAAAGATGGATGGACAGATTTGTGTGTAAGAGGGTGACCATGACAAGGAGCCATCCAAGACTGTCCCACCCAGAACACATTCCAATGGCACAAATGACATGAGGTGCACATCTCACCCACTGTACATAATAGCCACCAGTATCTGTAAGCATTACAGAGCATGTGGTGCATGTGCCTGCTGTACAACATGACTGCACCATGAAGTACACATCTACTATCTGTAGACATGTACCTGTCACATAGGTTCATAGGTATGTAGTAGACTATCTTCATGAAGGCATATATTAGCCTAGGCAAGTTGTGCAGCTTTCACCACCCCATTGGTTAGTCTCCTAAGCCCTAGTTCTAATAGTTAGTACCCTAAGCCCCTATCTAGTGGGGCTGCTGATGTGATCCCTGGCGTGAATTGTCTGTTTCCCATCCACTCATCAAGGTTCCTATTGAAGAGTGTCAGCAAGGGGCTCTGTCTTATGTACATTGGGACTCTGTTCCATAGTAAGGCAAGTCTCTGGGATGATACTCTATCCCTCCAGCATGTTGTATTCATTGTTGTGATGAAGTTCATATCCCCGGAGTGTGTAGTGCAACTCAATTTTGTTTTCCTTAGATGGAGCATGTTCAACAGTTATGTGTTGGATATGGCTCTGTATGTTAGGCAGAGTTTGCCTCTGAGTAGGCAGTATGCAACAGAGAACAGATTCAGTTTTTCCACTTGTGTTGCATAACACAACTGTTTGAGGCCAGTAATCCTCTTGGTGAGGTACCTCTGTGGTCTCTCCACCTGCTGGATATGCCTAGTCGAGTACATCCAAAATGGTGCATTGTACTCAATGATGGGTCCGATGACTTAAGAGTAGAGGGCCACCACTACCTCTTTTGATCTTGATGCAAACCCTTTGTTGATTAGGTGGGCCACATAGGATTTCCTAACCACTTTGGCAACATGGTTGTCAAAGGAAAGATGGCCATCTACTTGTGTCCCCAGATCCCTTATTACCCCGTCAGTTTTTAGGGGGTAACACCTATGTGTTAGTTTGTGGGTACTTTGTTTTTCCCACAGGGGATTACTATGCATTCTTTCACATTGAGCTTGAGGCCATGATTCTGACACCACACATCTGTCTCATAGAGTCCCTTCTGGAGAATATTTGTGTCATCTGGGGAATCTATTATGGCACACACTTTACAGTTCTCAGCAAACTTAGTCAACCACAACCCTCCTGTGTTGGCATGTACATCTGAGAAGTATATACCAAACAGGAGGGGCCCCAGGACTGAACCCTGGGGGACACCAGTTGTTACTGGTTTAGATTCTGACATGTAGCCAGCAACTCTTAATTTGCGGGATCTATCTGTGAGCCAGTTTGCAATCCAGTTTGTGATGTATGGATTTATGCCCAGGTTGGTGAGTTCATCTATGATACCTGACTGGGGAATGGTGTCAAAGGCCTTAGCGAGGTATAGGTAGGCTGTGTGGAGCTCCTTTCAATCATCTGTAGCCTGGCTAACTGTCTCAAAGAAATCCACCTAGTTCAGGAGGCATGATCTGCATTTAATGAAGTCAAACTGGGAGTACTCAAATGTGTGAAGGTTCCCAATGTCTTTATTGTTGAGTTCCATTATGATTGGCTCCATTGCCTTGCAGATCAGACTTGTCAGGCTCATAGAGTGGGAATGCCAAGGGTTTGTTGTGGCCCCACCCCTGTGGAGTGGGAAGAACATTGCTGTGCAACATTCTATGGGTACATATCCTGAGAGGATGTAGAGAGAGGTGTAGGTATCCTTAATGAATATGGATACATCCTGCCCTATGTGTTATGATCCAGGTTCTGATGCCAGAAGGTATGGAATGAGTAGTATCCTGGTAGTGCTGGTGTGCTCTCTGGATCTTTGAACTAGGTTTCTGTTACTGCATAGATATCAATATTCTCCATACTGAGGAGTGCCTTGAGTGTGTGCATTTGGAGGCTGAGATTTCTGGCATTGAGTAGCATTTAGCTCACTTTGTGGTTATTTGTGATGGTTATGGGGGTCGGTTTGTCCTTTGAGCCTTGCCTAAAAAAGGTAATATGGGGACAGCAAGAGCCTTGGCCAGTATTCAGAAGCATAGGGGTGACAGGTGCAAACCAATTCTAGCAAAGCAACGAGGCTTGTCTATCATGTCATCCCAGGCAGACAGAGACTGGATCCCCTTTGAATGACACCAGAAGCTGAGCCAATTGCTGAAGTTTATCATCTTTCTGTTATATTGCAGTATCATGTAGGTGAAGGTAAGATGCTACTCAAGGTCAGTACTTGCTACTCAAGTCATACCAGCCTGGGCTACATGATTATAGAGCTACTATATATCTCTTGTCATGTTGCCCTGGAAGGTATGTCTCAGATCATTCACACTGACATGTACAAAGACCGTGTCATATATGTACCTGTTCTGCAATGATGTAAGTGCTTGTGTTATGTGGCAGATCATAGCACCTGACAGACAACTGACAGCAACCTTCCCCTTGTCCAGCCTAGTGAGTGGAACATCTGTGTGGCTGACTATGGAGTCACCTATTACTAGTGTGTTGGGTATGTTGTTTTCCCTTACGGCCTGTTGTGAGGCACACTGCTTTGGTGTATTATGTGTTTTCTGGCGTGTGCTTGGAGGTGCATGTTGCTTGCTTGTCTGCTTAGGAGGACACTTTCTCTTTTTCAGATTAATATTTGTATTCTCTGAGTATGTTAATGTGTATTTATGTGTGTGTTTTGCTGGTGCTTATATTGTCGGTCTATGTGAGACTGTTGGTATTGTGCTTGTATGACCCTACTCCTCCTGACTGTATTTTCCAGTATTGGGTTGACAGAGCTTAGCCTCCAGTTTGACCCTGTGTGTGCCAGCATGTGGTGCATCAACCCATATATGATATGGTTATGGCCTATGCATACAATACACTCACAATACACTTAGTATGATAAGCCTGCTGAGGTTAGCAAATGTGAAAAAAACCTTTGGGCAAACTGTCTGCTAGTAATGTCTGTATTGCATCCTGTAACTCCATATTGCTTGCTGAAGTGCAAAAAAGTACTTAGTTTAGATTAAAAACCACGCACTTTCCAACTGTGTGTGTGAGTGTCTGTCTCTCCCTGGGAAGAGAGGGCAACCTTTTTGGAGACTACTCACACCCCTTAAAAGTGATTTACTCATCTTTCTCAAGTCTGATGATGTCATCATCCTACAAATACACCTGTGGGAAGGAGAAATCCCAGTAATGTGTATTGCATGTAGTGTAAATGCATACTGCTGTAGTATCATAATGTAGTTAGGTAGGAGTTTGAATCCCGCACTTGCCAACTGTGTGTGTGTGTCTGTCTCTCCCTGGGAAGAGAGAGCAACCTTTCTGGAGACTACTCACACCCCTTAAAAGTGATTTAAAAATCTTTGTCAAGTCTGATGATGTCACCATCCTACAAATACACCTGTGGGAAGGTGAAATCCCAGTAATGTGTATAGTGCATCATGTGAATGTGTTCTCCTGTAATATCATAATGTAGTTAGGTAGTAGTTTGAATCCCGCACTTGCTAACTGTGAGAGTGTGTGACACCATTGGTCAATGTGGAGTGGGTTTTGGTTTTTCTAATGTATTACATATCACAATGACAACTGTATATGCATAACACATGTAAGGTAGTTGTGGGGCAAAGCCATATACATACATGTGACCTCAGTTTTTTCATAGGTGGGTACTATGCTTTCTCCATGAAAGCATCTGTTAGCCTTGCTAGAGCATGCTGGCACTTTCCAGACCTTAGGTTACTTCTGTATGCTTGTGACAATCTTAGCCACTGCAGTGATCCCTGGCCTACGTCTTCTATTTCACATCCACTCATCACGGTTTCTATTGAAGAGTGTGAGTGAGGGTTTATGCTTGAGGTATGTTTGAATCCTGTTCCAAAGCAAGCAAAGCCTGGCAAAGATGACTAATCATTATAGGTGTGCAACAACCTCAGTTGATCTGCATTCAAACCCTTTATTGCTTATGTGCTTCACAGAGGGATTTTCAAAACCCTTTGGAAATGTGATTATCAAAGGATAGATGACTAAACACATGGCTCTATGTATACATTAGTACCTGTTCCACATTTTGGGGTCTACTACCTATGTGGTACTCTGGGGATACTTTGTTTTCTAAAAGTGGATAACTATGCTTTCTTTGGCTTATAGCTTTACAGCATGATTTTGACACCAGGTATCTGTCTCTATGATACCCTTTTGGAGGATGTCTATGTCATCTGGAGAATAAAGTATAGCCCACAGTATGCATTTTCATCAAACGTGGGCAGACATATCCCTACTGTGTTTGCCTGTACCTAAGAAAACTATATGCCAAACAGGAGTGGTCCCAGGACTGAGTGCAGGTAAATACCACTTGTTACTGGCATAGAATTGTACATGGAGGCTGCAAATGTTACTGTGTGTCCTACATCTGTGTGTCAGTTGTCAATCCATCATCTAACAGTCGTTTATGGTCAGTCTGTTGAAGTTATGTATAATACCAGAATGTGGGATGGGTATGAATTGCTGGATGAGCTATAGCTTGGCTGTGTGGACCTCCCCTCCCTCACCTATATCCTTGTTAACTGGCTTGAAGTCTACTAGGTGTAGGAGCCATGATCTGGCCTTTAGAGAACCTAAGTGGGTATGGTGCAGTGTTTGCAGGTCCATAAAGTCTCTGATAATAAGTTCCATAATGCTGTGCTCCATAGCCTTCCAGATTACATTTGTCTGGCTTATAGGGTGAGAGTTTCCAGGATCTGTTGTAGCTCTACCCTTAATCAATTTATGTTAACATTTGCACTAGGTGTGACAAGGGTGGACAGGATTTCGAATAAGTATATTAGAGGGTCAGCCCAGGTTTGAAGGTTAGTAGACCAAGCCAGATAGGCAGGAATACGTTGGTTTGTACATGTGCTGAGGATGGATGCAGAGTATATTGTGAAAAAGATGCTAAGGATGAAGCTGCCAGGTAACAGGAAAATAGGAATGCCTAAGATGAAGTTTATGGATGTGGTGAGAGAGGACATGCAGGTGGATAGTGTGACAGCACAAGATGCAGAGGGCATGAATAAATGGAAACAGATGATCTACTGTGGCGACCCCTAATGGGAGCATCTGAAAGGAGAAGAAGAAGAAGTTGTAGCTCAACCCTTGTGGGCTGTAAACACCATTACTGTGTGTCATTCCACAATAATGTAACCTGTATAGAGGCTGCATCTGAACAGAGTATTTAGGTGAGTGGTTACTTCATATGTCAGCTTGTGTATGACACAGCCAGGGACACTGTCCAGTACCATTGCCATTGTGGTTTGCACTTTGGTAAAGAGATGTTTTAACTAGAGTGTCTTTGAGTCATCAGGTTTTACATTCTTCAGGTCTGGAAATGTGGCTCTTGTGTAACGACAGGGTGGTGAAATCTGAATTCAAACTGTCTGACAAGATATTGGTAATGTCATTCAGATAAGTGTACTTTGTGACCATTTACATTAACTCTGACCCAATCTGAGATTTCATTTCTAGATTATAAACAACACTAAAGAAAGCTTTAGTGTTGTCTTTGGAATCCTTGACAATTTGTATTTTGAAGCTTGCCTTGTATGATTAATGAGGGCTTGTATTTTCCCAATGATACTAACCAGAGAGGTTATCCCTTCTTGATATGTAACTCTTTTTTTGTACAACTTCACACCTTCTATTATATATTTAGTTTATGGCAGGGGTCCATGAGACTAATGCACTTTTACTGTATAATTGAGTATTTCTTGTGCTTATGATAGCACAGTCCATGCAACCCTGTAGGTGAACAGTGTGCATTACTAAAGGATTATGCAGCTGGGACAGTGTTAACCTTAGTAAAGAAAACCAATGACAGATAGCAACAACAGCATCATCCACAGCACAGTGTCAACCCATGTCATACACACACATGCGTACTCAAGTTCCAAAATGTGTGTAGTACAATGCATACTGGCCAGCAATAGAAACTATGGAGTGTTAACACTGGCCAATACAGAGCATGTCACCCTACCCATGTGTCCAATATGCATGTACATGCAGACAGTGCACCTCCACCATGTTCACAAATGGACACCTGCAAACCTGTGTTGCACACACCTCACACTTACTGTCCACTGTATAATGCATGCTGACACAACTACACACATCAGCCAAGTGGCACATGGGCAAACAAAACACAATAGGAATAGACACTGGTGAAAACAATACAACATTGATAATTACAGCTTTAATGCATAAGGCCTGCTCAGCTACACCTTCAAGGATATCATTACACTTTACTACTGACAACATGCTACAAATCCAACCATTGCTATACTTTATTAAAGTCACCCTGTGCATCAGCACTATGTTAGCCTGTTCCTGCATCAATGTTACAGATGACAGGAGGTGGCACAGGTTTCATCATATGCACAGGGTGTGTTGTTGGTTTGCCAGAGGCCTACACTGAGCCATACAATCAACATGTGTGTGTGAATGTGTGTGTGAGGGCCATGAGTACTGTTATGGGCCAATGTTGATGTCATGTGTGCAGGTATGTGTTTGCCCTAGGTTTCTAGTTTATGTGTGTGTGTCTGCATGCACACAGTTCCACCATGTGGCTGCCATATACGGGGATTTGTGAGACAGCTACAGACTGTACCTGGCAGGCTTTACAAATCACCGTCTCTGGCCACAGATATGGAACCTGTGCCTGACAGGGGTGCTACAGACAGTATCGGGTACTAATCCAGATTGGGTACTATCCTCAGAGGTTAACAAATGTCCACTGGATCCAGGTCCTTGCTGGGACTGGCCAGAGCCACGTGCACGTGATCTGCTAGGATGGTCTATGGACAGCCCCCCCCCAACATTGCTGGGGCTGGTACTGGCACTACGGGAGCGGCTGTGACTTGCTGGATGTCCATGGTGACCTCCAGCTGATGATGTTGCTGGCATACATTCACGTCAATGTCTAAACCATCTCGCACTGTCCTGACACATGGGCATGACATTGTGGAGGACATCCAATGTCTCACCCCAACGTCTATCAATGACCTCAGTGTAGTTACGTATGACACCTGCTAGGTCATGGATACTGTCAATTACAGAGGTGTAATGGGCCCTCTGTGCCCTTAGCCCCTGTCTGGTGTACTGCTCCATTCATGTCTGTGCCTCCATAACAGCATGGAACATGCGTGTGGTAGAAAGAGGTGTGGCACATCTGCCAGGGGCATGATGGCCAGCAGTGCTCTGACGAGAACCCATGAGCATCTGCTTATGTGGTACCATTCCAGACATCTGGCTATGGCTGCTGTGTCCTGATACATGTGCCATATATATCACACTGTCCTGGCCAGTGCCAACCATACACTGTCCCTCAGCTAAGGGCAATGGTGATGATGGATGTACAGGCAGTATGACTGTGTGCATGGATGGGGTGGAGACTTGTGTACTGTCAATTGATGGCCCAACAACAGACCCTGATAAACCTGCCTGTGCCTCAAAACACCATTCCTCATCATCACTATCTGTCTCAATGACATCAAGTTCCCTGCTGTACTGAACCAGCCTCACCTCAGCACCTGTGAGAGGAAAACAGGAAACACACTTTAAGACCTGAACATGACTTCAGACTACATGCACACATGCACACATGCATACATGCACACTTGCACACACACAGAACTACACTCCTCCCGAAAGCAGACACACACAACACCAACAATCACAGAACATACACAATAGCAGGTGATGGTGGAGTACAGTATCACAAGCAAAACAGTTATATCACACCTGTCAGCATGCAGGACATGTGTTGCTCAACAGCATGCAGTGCAAGTGTAGTCAATCCTTGTTACTAACAGGATACATGGCTTTGATGCATGTGTTTTTTTATTAGGTGATAGCCCTCCCCCTGGAGCACAATGCATACATGGACACAACATTGCTGTGCAGGTATTCATAACCATGTGGTGTACTGTGCACCATAACTCACAGGTGTACATACCATTGCTGGATGTGTATCTGTGTGTCAGATAGGTATCCAATGCTGATTACAGCCTCTGTGTCTTTAGCAAATAATTGTGGACACGTGTTAATTGTGGACACGTTTTTAGCACATGCATAATGAGTATTCACACAACATCAGTGGTGCATGGATAACTGATAGAATACCATTCGACCACATACCCAATGTACGGTACTTATGGGTGAGTGTAGATCATATTGTGGACATGCCAGTCTCATCCATGACATGGCATGCTAAAACAGGACTGCATATTTACACACTACACATACCCAATATGTGTCATATGACCTAGCCACTTAATAGCATCACAAGACATGTATGTGTCCGTTGTGCAAATGGTAATTGGTATGCATACTGTTTAGAGGTGCATATGTGTGCACACATGCATCATTATGGTGTATAGCAATGACAGCTATGTGTAGTACTGTGGTTACAATAACTGGATGGGGTATAGTACCATAGGCTGCAAATGTTTCAAAAACCAGCACAAATTATGCTGTGCCAGAACTGTACTACCTTGGCTAAATTCACCATTTCACAACCAGTTGTTACGTGATTTTGTAAGGAGGCCAGTAAGAAGCATTCCCTGATATGAATGTCTAGTGTGTTGCAGAGTGTTTAAATGCCCCAGTATAGGCCTCTACCCCTCAGGTATATTCTTTGTAATGTATGGATGAGATTTTGGATACTGGAGTGCGCCTTTACAGAGGGTTTGGGAATTCTTTATGTGTAGCATGTTAAAATGCTCTGTGTATGACATAGATGTGTATGTTATGTGGATTTTGAGTATCAACTGTGCCTATCCAATGGTCACTACATTCTAGCCACATTTGTTTGAGATGGTCTGGGTAGTGCATGTGTTTGAGGCCGCTAATCACATTAGTGAGATGTGCGTGCTCTTACACCAAACATGCACAGCATGCATTATGGGTAGGTGTGTTACATGTGTACATAGCCTACACCTTAACTATGACATGCACTTTTTATTTCCAATAATAAATGTAGAACACATTCACCAGCATCTGTCCGCTGCCTTGACGTCACCCCAGATGTACCTACATTGAGATGAGACAGTTTGCAAGTGGCCACAACTGTGGAATTGCTACTGTGTGTTTGCAATCTTACAGTACAGCAACAGTTTACATTCACAGGGCTACAGATTATATTCCAAATGATCAGTATTGCACAACAACAGGCTCCACATCTTTGAACGACACACTCCACATCCCACATATGCATGATCTACCAATACAGATAACAGTAGTCTACAGATATGGCATGTTACCTGCATGCTCCATGTGTGCTTGCTGGATGGCTCCAACCTCCATCATGGTGCATGTCTGCTGCTGCTGTTGTTGTTGGGCAGGTGCCACCAGGCTCATGAGCAGCTCCTCCACTCTGGTGAGGTGGGGATGGATGATAACACCACCCCCTGTTGCAAGCTGTTCCATACGCACAGCAGCAGCACACTGACGGACATATTGGAGAAGATCACTGTAGTGGTGGCGTACCTGCTCATATGTGCGGTTATATACCAATCCCAAACAATAGGTGCACGGAATGTACTGGTGGGTGCACGAAATAAATACAAATCCCCAAAGCAACTTCAGCACTCCACAAGGACATAAATAAATAAACAACACTTGTTTGAAGACGTTTATTCAGGCAAGGCCTGCCCAACACAGACTGGTGACTGGTTTCACCTCAAGCGTCATCAGTGTGATGATGCTTGAGGAGAAACTGGTCACTGGTCTGTGTTGGGCAGGCCTTGCCTGAATAAACTTCTTCAAACAAGTGCTGTTTATTTATTTATGTCCTTGTGGAGTGCTGAAGTTGCTTTGGGGATATATATATATATATATATATATATATATATATATATATATATATATATATATATGTGTGTGTGTGTGTGTGTATGTATGTATATATATCTATGTATATATATATATATATATATATATATATATATATATATATATATATATATATATATATATATATATATATATACATATACACATCCATTTGTCTACATATATATATATATATATATATATATATATATATATATATATATATATATATATATATATATATATACATATATATATATATATATATATATATATGTATATATACATATACACATCCATTTGTCTACATATATATATATATATATATATCTATAGGCACATATACAATTCACCTTTCATAGTGAAACTATCAATTATACAAAGGATGTAAGGTGTACAGTAATGTAACTTCATCACACAGTCTTGTGATAAATGCATTGAAGGTGTTCACAGCCCAGGTAGCTTTAGCAGGCCTTACTGGCTTCAACATTGCAAACTGAACGAACCACCCACAGTGTTTAACCACCACATGTCATATACCAGCACTGTATGCTATATTGTTTGTCACACACTAAAACCTACATACAAATATGCGCATACTAACCTTCAGCAACATATATATCCCCCCTTCACAAACAGTTGTAATATGTCCCCTGCTCTGTGCATATATACAGATGTGAATATATATGACACATATATATTTCTCTGTATGTGTGTGGCATACACAAACATGGTCCACACTGTTGTAAGTCCCTGGACCTCACAGCTGAACTGTTGGGCCTTGTTGCAACGCAAACAGGTGTCACATATGAACACAGACTAACATTATGGGGGGTATATATAGCAACAGATGCTAGATAAGCATACTAGACTGCTACAGCACTTGCCAATGCTAAGCTACACTTTAATATGACTATCATGCATGTCTTGTTCTGTCACACCCATGTTTATATAATGTCAGCGCTAATCCCCCAACAGCCATTGGCCACACTACTGTACAAAACAAAGATAATATGGATCAGATCTTTGACATTTAATGCTGAGCTACACATTTCACAGGTATGTCCCACTGCCCACAGGTACACACAGTATTGTCCATAGCAGTAGTTAAGCAGAACATCTGTGCAGAAAGAAGTACTGCTGCCACATATGAATGTTTCATATTATGTAGACTATTCTTCAATAACATCTACTACATGCCAGTAAATACATATGTGTCACATACCTTTCCTTTGTATAATTTGGTAATATTTATTTTTCCTTCTCTCTCTGTCTCTCTCTCTCTGTCAGTCTCTGCAATAGAGTGATTGCATTTGTTGGCATAGATTGCAGCCTGCTTTTGTAGGAATTGAACATGAGCATGTGATGGCCTCTGCACCAATTAGTGCCCACCATTTGCTAATTGCATGCAGTCTGCTGTGTAGTAATTGAAGTAATCACTGTCATAGCAACCCAGTACTATAAATTGCTGACTCATGTAGGTGTGGCCCTTTCAGCTTTCCAAGATGAAGATCATCCTTGTTTGGTGTGGACATCATTGTTTAAGACAGAAGGTTGGAACAGTTCTTATATCAGAAGCCAGGGGTGTAGCCCGAGATTTACATTTTGTACTCAGACCTAATGTTGCTGCTTCCAGTACCCACTTGTCAGTGTAGAAATGTACTCACCCCTCCAAATGCTACCCCAAGATACATGGAAAGATGTACTTTCTTTTCAACTGTTACAATTAACTGCCATACAAAGCTAGTTATAGAGATGTATTCCTTTGGCACAAGAATTGTTTGTGAACTGCTATACTGTGAATATTCATTTACTCAGTTCTAAACAGTTTGTGCTTTTTTAGTGTTGACATTAGCACGAGCTGCTCAGAAAAACTGGACACATTTCAGTACTGTGAGTATGCTTACCTACATCCTTGGCAGACCCTGCACACACAGGTATATTCTACATTTGGGTAGGGTTGCAGAAGTACAGAGAGTGTAAGTAGTATTGTGTGCATTTTATCTAGCTGGACTTACAGGGTTGCTGTGTACATATTAATTTATCAAGGAATGTAGTCTGTCTGTGTAACTCCCAACTGTGGACCTATCCACATGATAGCCAGAGAATAGCCTGTTATTTTTTGTCTGTGCACCACACAGGTCTTTTCACCAATAGAGCAATGGCATTCTTACAGTTGGTTGCTACCAGTACATGGCTACATCTATTTGTATTTCAGTGTTTTATTCCTACATAAGGGTATGTTTCCAAAACTCCTTCCAAAGCTATTTGCACAGTGTGTAACAGCAGAAAGGCTAATATGCCTCTGTGTTTCTGCCTCTGCCCTTTGCCCTAAACAGATATGCCAGTGTTTGTCCTGCTGTGATACTGTGTGGGGTTGTAAGGTGATGGTGTAACATTGTCTACTGCTAGAATGGCTGTTTCTCTTATCATTGTCATGTAATGTTATCCCACAACAACTGTTGGTCAACATCCACAGAACAAGTTGTGTGGTATGGTATTCATAATTTTCCTTTACATTCACTCATTCTGATGCATGATATAATTATTTAAGCACCAACTTAATGTGCATCTACCGTGGCTTAGTGGTACTTCATGTTGTGTAGTGTGTGCAAGGTCCGGGGTTCGAGACTTGCAGTGGTGTTTTATTTTGTTCCTGAGCAGAACAAGGGCCCTCACATACAGAGTGACTAAGGCACTTTTAAGCAGTTCTGAGCAGGTGGGCGTGGGTTTGTGCAATGGCTCGCATTGCTTAGCCAAGCGCAAACAAGCGCAAACCCACACAAACCCACTCAATACTGCTTAATAGTGCTTACTCCCCTCACTCCTGCGCTAATTTCTTTGAAAGAAAAGAAAAATGGGGAGATAGGAAAGTGGTGAAAAAGGGACACAAAGAGGGAAAGAAAGTATGGAAAATAGCTCAGGATGTGCAGGAAGGGTGTAGGGAAGGTCCATAGCTGCCCATTTCTTCAACAGCAAAATCTGTGCATATGCAATAAATTTGGAGGTAGATATGAAACCTTCTACCCCTGAGAGAGGAGTGAGGACAACAAAGTATGTTGTAATGCCAATTAAACAACATTTCATGTGTCCAGTGGACATGTGTGCAAAATGGGCAGCTATGTATGGGGCGTAATTTTTTTTTGGGAACTGATTGTCCTTTTTTTTTTTCAGGTGAGAGTGGAATGTGGGGTAGGGGAAGCAGGTATATTTGGTAAGGTAGGTTGGGAAGGTAAACAGACAAGACAAACAAGATGCATACAGGGGCAGTATATGACACATGTGATGGGTGAACACCTTTGACGGGGAGGGATGTTTGGAAATCATAAGCCCATGAGCCCCCAGATGGAAAAAGTGGGACTGAGGTCCCCAACCATGGGCAGTCACCACTGCACCTTCATGGCCCAGAAGGTGGTTGTGCTGGGGGTTGTGTAGGAGGGGCAGGCTGACCTGTGAGTTGCGCCACTCGAGCCTCAAGCTGGCACAGAGGTTCTGCAACAGAACTTTCAAACTCTCTACGCACCACAGCCCAGACCATATGAAGGGTGATAGGTGCCTCTCCACCCACACTTGCACAGGGAGGCCGAGCCCCATCCCCTGCAGCGCTTTCACCCAAAGGTGGCACAGGGCCAATGGAGGAGGAGGTCCCAGGCTGGGCACCGGATCTGCTGGTGCCAGGTGCCATGGCCAGCTGAGGTGGGACAGGTGAGTCTGCTGGGACCGGCCTTCCCATACAAACTATGTTTTGGAGAGTTTAATAAAGATATGGGTTAGTAACAGTCAACAGTATTCCCAATTAGTTATAACAGCATGCAGTAGTATTCCCATTAACCCAACACACCAGAATTTCATCAGTTGAAAAGCAGGCATAACACATGCATATATAGAACAATAGTGGACATTACAACAGCATGCAGGTTTAATTGATGGCAACAGGCCACCAATATTGTGGTACATTAACAGGGTACATGCATAGAAATAAATGCAAATATTTATAAACCAATAGGACATATGTCCCAAGAAAAATTAGACATACCTACTGAGGTGTAGAATTGCATTTTTTATGCACATACAGTAGGGTGTAAAAAGATAGCTCAATTAACAACTTATATATCCTTCTAGTTTTCACTACATTCCTATTAACTGCAGTTATATGTCCCTTACATGTATTATTACACTACTCAATGTCCTTATATTGTGCAAATGGATGTTGCTAGATCATTATATACATGAGCTGTATCTTACATACAAACTGTCCAAGATGCAGATGTTACTGCAACATATTTTGAGAATTGCTCACACACACTACAGCTAAGATGGTACGCTGACAACTCTACTTTCATATAATTATCTAGACATGTTCAGGTGAAAGTATCAGTTGTATGTTAACAGCTGCCTACATTTCTGGCAGCACACTGACATTTCTGGGGAACACAATACCAAGCTACTCATGTGCTAGATTAACCTGTACATGCTGGGCATGAACCAACAGTTGAGGGCTGTAAATATGCATAAAAGCTACTACCACTCCCTTCATCCACGTTATATGGGCCTAACCAAGTGTGGGTTGACACTGCTTAATACAACAATACTATCTGTAGAATGCAACAGTACAACAACATATCAAAGAAAATGACACAGAAGCACTCCAGGAATTTTACATTTATTAAAGGATTATTACACCTTTATTTATTGGGTTAAAACACTTTTTGAAGGCTCTCTCATTTATTTTATATAACAGTTCATGCAGAATAATTACTAACCTGCCTCATGATGCAGCCTTTGCAGCCTATCTTCATGGCTTGCAGATTCATAGCCCGGTCACCTGCAGCTGTGAAGTAAATGCAGTGATATTGAGACATACCTATCCATAGTATAGACAAGCATGGCAATTCTTAACTACTTAATACAATGGTTACTTACTCAGTACTGGAGCATTAGGCATCCTACAGGATTCCTGGATCCACTGGTCCAGTTCATCCCCCCCTACGCCGCTTCAAGTCAGAATAATGGTGCCTGACCTGCTCACCAGTCCGAGGAACACCAGTGGCACTGGTGAGATCATGGGCAAGACTGTTCCAGGCCTCTGTTTTATATTGGGTACCTTGGTACTAGCCCTGCAGGAGTCTTTGCTCATGTTTGTGGATGAGGAGCCAAACCATAATTTTGGACTCCTGGATGCCCCAGCATTGCGCTCTAAACTGAGTGCCCTCACCTACACCAGCCATGCTGACTGCAGAAGGAAGCTACAACCAGTTATAGCAAGTATTCCCACCTGTGGAGATTAAATATGCCTCATTTCCCACACTTATTTGTGATTGGCCAGTTTTGGAAAAGCTCAGCTGTGGGCACATCTGCTGAGTTGATGTTGGCAATGTTTAAAATCCCTTTGATAGATATGTCTCTGTTGAAAGTGAGTGTTTGAGAAATGCTATCATGGTGTCGTGGTTAAGTACATTGACTATAGTGCACAGTATCCAGAGTTCGAGACCTGTCAGTGCTTTTTATTTTCCTGCTGGGCAGAACTGACTGGTTAAGGAACAGTAAAGCAGGTGTGAGTGTGTTTACCCAACTTTGCCCGACGTTGCCCAACATTGCTCTGGTTAGCGAGGAGTTGCGCGAAGGTAATCAGCAGTAACGTGCGGTGAACCTGTGTTACTCCTCCTTAGCATTGTGCAGCTATGCGCAAAAGTATTTAAATATGCTCAATACTGGTAACATGTGGTTAGCCGTGCTTTATATTGCTTAAAATAAGGTCCTCATGTCTCAGAATGCATAAACATTTCACCTTCATATATATAATTCATGCACTACTAAATTTAACATTTCAATGCTTTTTACAAACTTATACATAAAAAAATGTCAGGAAATGTATTCGTATACAGATTTCTCACAGAAAATGGAATATGCAGTAGTGGGACTCGAACCGGGAATGCTTCCTCTTTGTGCAAAAGCTCTAACCACTACACTATCGCTATGTTGCTTAACTTGCATATATTTTTCTTGTTATCCTCTTCTGGTGTCTAAGCTGCTGTAACTGTAGCTAAGCAATGGGCAAACCCGGGCAAACCTGCGCAACTACGTGCAACTATATCGGTAGATAAAAAAAATTATTTTTATTTTTTATTCTGTTAGTTGTTGAGCATATGGGGGAGTGTAGTGTTACATTGTATACATATGAGCGGACTCACTCATTTAAATGTGAAGTTGCGGCATTTCTTCATTGCAGGGGCATGGATATTTGGACTGCTCGGCAGTCCAACACACCCCCTAAACTCGTCCACGATCCATGTAAGCTTTAGAGTTGGGGCAGTGCACCCTCATTAATATGCATGACGTGCAGACATCATAATCTTACACTGGTGCTTCTGTGCAAGACTAATCTAGTCTTACACGGAAGATTAGTAAATTTGGGGGATGGAGAATTAGCCTGGAGTGGTTTCTATCATTCTGAGCAAGTAGTTGTGTGTTATTGGCATGCATGCACAGGGCAGCTGTGACTGGAGCTTACTTTGTATTACTCCATAATGATGCCACACTCTCCAGATATCACATATATTGGCACCAACTCACTGTAGGAGGGTGCTTTACAAGCCAGACTTTGATTTGTTGACTTTTGGTTGATGCTTCCTGGTGGTTGACACGTGCAGAATAGCTACTGTGGAAGAAGGTATGCATTATTTAAATGACAGTGTCAAACTATATGATTTAATCTGCTTTGCTATCTCAGATGAAACCTCTGTTAAACTTTGGCTGCTTGATTACCAGCCTGCTAAATGGGAGAAAAGAATAAAGATGCATAATAGTGGAAGTTGATCTTACACTTTGAAGTTCAATGACCTTCAGCCATGAAGAATTTAGTAGGAATGACAGATCAGTAGTAATTGCCTTGTCACAGTGAGTATAACTTCAAACAAGCACTTGTCAGGAAACAAAGTAGCTGACAATTACATGAAAAAGTTTTATATTCCATTCTTGCACTGTAGTTTGCACAGTTTGTCAGTTTCCTTTCCTCACCTTCTATATCCTCTCTTCCACTTACATACCAAAGCAGAATTTCAGTCATGACTACTGACAAATGTTTTTTTTTCCCTTTTTAGATAATTCAGTTTCCTCTTCAACAACCAAAGACATTCTAGTTTATTAAATACTTTAAATTATCTGTATTGCTAGCCTAAGCTCTGACAGAAGAAATCTACCAATGACACTTTCACTTACCTGGTTATTAACTGAAAACAAGTTTAATAAACATTTATGTTGCTTAAACTATCTCCTCTACATTAATTTCTAAAACAAAATGAGATAACGTGCAGTCAGCTTTATGCACAGCGTTTTTCTTTTTGCAGTGCTGTCATTTTCTCTGTGCTTTAGATGTTGCACTTTTTTCTTGTTTGTATGGTTCTGGTGGTTGCTGTTAATAGTGTATTTTAGGGGTAAATTAGCACTTCTGATATGCTTAGGGTGGTGTAAATGCTGTGTGTTGTTTCCATATAAATAAAATGATGATGCTTTTGAATACACAAAATCTGTGCTAATGGGAAGTCCTTGATTTTCCTCTGATTTTACAGTCATTTTCCCTGATAAGGGAAAAAATGAGGTGGGGGGAGTAGGGTGAGGGAAACAAAGGTCTAAACCAGGGATAGATTTTTAAATATTACCATTTGACGTAATACAACAGTTTTGCGCATTACCATGCATTTTATCTGAACAATAACAAGTATGAAATCCTAATATCTGACATATCATACAACCACTAGCTGCTGCCGTTTTGCTCATTATTATGGCTTTGTGATTTGTGTAAAGCAACCTGGAATATTTTAATGTTTGACAGCTGTCTGAGTGGTGCAAAAGTGAAATGTATTAGATGGCCATCTTGTTTTAGCACAGTCAGACATTTTAATTGTACACAGAAGTAGCTGGAACTGCTGGTTGAGGTTTGGAGTTATCTGGATGAAAGTAACTGACTCCTCAATTTAAACAGTCACTACTTGGCATTGTAGTGTAGAGTACATTTATGTGATGTAAGATGGACGAATTAACTTGACATCTGATATGTGCATAAAGTTGGTATACTTGCTGTGGCTGTCTCTGGAGGAAAAGTACTAGCCTCCTGTTGCTTTTTGCTGAATATTTTGGCTTTGCATGAATGATGTTATTTGTGTGAAGCAACTTGAAATAATTTAATGTATGGCAGCTGTTTATGTTGACCAAAGGTGAAATGCATTATGTAACCATCCTCTTTTATCACAACCATACTTTTGAATTGTGTACAGAGGTGGCCATAACTGCTTGGTGGGGCTGCCTGGTTGAAAGCACTTGACCTTGTTGTCATTTGCTCAGTTTAAACAGCTATAAAGTAAAGCATAGAATGTGCCATAGACAATGTAGTCATTCAGAGCTTCTGAGAGGCATGGTGACCTCCACAACTCAAGGCTGTACAAGTAGATTTTAACTCAGGCTTAGTAGTGGTCTTTGTCTTAAACCACTCTTAGTCTAAAGCCAGCCCTGCTCAGAGGTGTGCACAGAACATTGCTGTAGCTTATGTGGAGGGTATAACTGGGAATGGTGTCTTTATTTCTTTAATTTTTCTCTCATACCTCAGAGGTGTGCCTAAATCACTTTATCTTGTATTGGGTGGGAGTAGGTGTGGTCATTATTTCTTTAATTTTCCTCACACATTTCAGGGGGTGTACACAGAGGTTCACTATAGCTTATACAGGAGTAGTGTACTGTCTAGGAGTAACAAGTTAGAAATAATACTGCGATCATTATTATTTCACTTTTCTCACAATCAAGTTTCAGCTGCATATACAGGTGGCTAGTTTTTTTTTTTTTTGGGGGGGTAGGTAAGAAATCATATGTCAGTGATAAATTTAAATATGTTATGTTATAGTGTTTTTTTTTTGTTTTTTTTTTTTATTTCATCCCAGTCTGACATCAGTTTGACATCAGAGGGGCACACAGACATGGTCATTTTTTTGAGGTGGGATGAGGAGGCATGTTACATATGTGTATCACAGCAGCAACTTGAAATATGTGGCTGTTAGCATTGGTGCCAACATTTTCATCTTAATCTAACACCAGAAAGGGATACACAGAAGATGACAATCTTTCTTGCCCATGCAGGAAGGGATGTAGGCGCAATTCCCAGATATGGCTTATGTATCCTTGCAAGCATTAGCCTTCTTATTTTATTGTGAACTGCTATTTTGTCAGCTTTGAGCATTAAGCCTTGGATGCAAGACATTTTCCTTGAAATACAAAAAAAAAGTAAAACTGAATTAATTTCAACTGCAGTTATTAAAGTATAGTCTTGGTCAGTAAAGCTTCATTGAATGGATTCAATGAAAAAAGAAAGTTGAAGATGAAAACTGAGTTTCTTTCCTTAATCATGAATTTTGATTGGGCAATCACTGGATGAATAGGTTGTTTAAAAAACTGTAAAATGCACTACAGAGCAACTAGAGCCCCTCAGACCCATGATGTAATGCAGTTATTTCCCCTGCAATTATTACATTGTAGTCTTGGTCAGTTTAGGTGAGTTGGAAGGATTTAGAAAAAAGAAAAAAAAAAACAAAGTTGTAGAGCAAGACTGAATTTCTTCTCTTAATGTTGATTTATATTTAGGCCATCTCTGGATAAAAAAGTTGTTTTAAAACTATAAAATGCACCTCCAAAGCATCTAGAGCCCCTTGGTTTCTAGGAGTCTTGTGGCCCCCAGAACTCTGGGTTAATGCAATGGTTTCCACCACAAATATCACAGTGCAATCCAACCTACTTAAAATATGTTGAATGAATGAATGAATGAACGAATGAATGAATGAATGCAGGAAAAAAACTGAAAAGTAAGACAAACTGGGAGAAAAAGGAAGAAAAAGTAATTTGGATGATGAAGATGGGGCTATGACAGGGACCACAAGTAATGTGTATGATTGTTGGCAGTGACACCAGGGTGCACCAGTTCACCTAAAGCTAATCATGTGTATGTGGGGTGGGGGATGTGTGTGTGAGCATGTCTGTGGATGTGGATGTGTGTGTACACATGTGTGTGAGTACAGACAAAATTAAATAGTTTGAAAATGTATATTTTCTATGTAAAAATGTTTCTAAATTCCATATCCTATATCAACTTTGAAACATTTTGCAGACATTCTACATATACCAAAAATATAAAAAAATAAATATGTATATACAACTATTAAAATAAATACAAAATTATTTTACCAATATGTATAACAGTTTTATCCATGATGGGCATTACCTGAAAAACTAACCATCAATGGCATTGATGACTTCTGCCTCTAATGTTGGACCTTACAACACCCTTGGTTGCTCTGTTATTTCCCTGTAACACTCACCTTATGGCAATTATTGCTTGCATGCATCTTAAGTCCCAATCTTTGTGAGAATCTTTGACAATTGCTGCTGCAGGTGGCAGGTTACTTCTGATTATTATTTATTCTTATTTTGAAAAACAAATAGGCTATTACAAATGAGGTGACATAAGCACATTTTCTTTTTCTAATACATATTAAGCATGCTGTTAGGATTTGCAATGCTGTAAAATAACATATATTTTACAGAATTATTGTATACCATTTGATTATATCCAAAACAATGAGGAACACTACAATGTTAAATTGTGACAGAGTGCCTTGTGAGTATTTCTTATGTTTTAAAGTCATGCCATAATAGCAAATCTTGCATATAAAACTAATAATATTCCATTAATGCACATAATTCATAAAAATATTGAAGCTAAAAGCTAGCACACTTTTCTTTAACAGTTAATAACAATGCACTTATAAAGCAATATACAACACAATGTTAGATATAAATGGATTGTGAAAGGTAAAACATGATTCTTTTTTCCAGAAAATACATCAAAATATACCAGTATAACTTTATACAACACTAGATCCCACAAGTGCAGCCCATATTAGCTGAACTAGAGCTTAAAAAAAAGCAAAACATACAGACAGGCACACACACACACACACACACACACACACACACACACACACACACGCACACGCACACGCACACGCACATGCACACGCACACTCACACACACACACAGATCTGCTAAGTATAAGTATTAAATAGTCATATGAAACAAATGCTTATAACTGGCAAACATCAATAACAACAAAATATTCTCATTAACTTGAATAGCTTCAAAATAAGTTAACGACGCATAAGAATTAACAGAGCAACAATGTTTTTTTAACTCTAGGTTTTAAGAGTGAATGCAAAAAAGGCTTACAATGCATCTGTCAAGCAGCCTCTGACTAATGTAATGGGTCTCCATGGTACAGCAGTATTGTCAGCTATAAGTAACCCACATTGTTCTTCCAATTGGTTCACAGAATATTACAAAGTTTACAGACAAGAGGACCACTGTGAAATACAATTAAATTATTTGGTACAGATGGGAGAATAAAAATGCCCCCATTAAGTGAATTTTCCTCACAATTCATACGGGTGAAACTTTGTGATCTCACGTGTAGTCATACAGATTGGTTTTAAGGGTTGCCCGGAAATTACTTGTTCTATACATAAGAGCAGCCTATTTCACAAGTGGGAAATACGAAGGGTTACATACCTGTGGCGCAACTTGGTCATACTGATGTTGTAATATAGGAGTCCGGCTCAAAAGTACACTTGGGTACTCAAAAAATTGAGTCTTTTGGTATTATTTGTTGAACTAATATACAATTTCTATTAAAACTCAGGATCAGATAAATTTAATATATTTTGCTTTTATCCATTCCTGTTTTCCTTGGTTTAATGATCTCAGTCTCTGTCTCTGTTTGCCTATTGTGTGCCCAAGTCAGTTAAGCAGGCAGTGTTCTTAGTCTTTTTCTGAAAAGGGGCTTCTGTACTTTATAAGTTCATCTGGTTAACAAATAAACTAAAAATACCCATAAATAATTAACTTCTACAGAAATCTACTGACATACTGATAATGTATGAAGGCTCATAGGATCATAGGATTATAAGAAATATAAGGCAGTTTTGTCACAAGACCATTTATGTCTTGCCGATATGTGTACTCGTTTGCCATAAAGGGCAAAAAAGGTCAGTTCAGAGTAAATTTATGGGTACACATCCAGTAATCCAGAGTTAATTTGAAGGATACTAGGGTGCCACTTTTTAAGCTTGCAGGGAATGTCTGTTCCAGAGACAGAGTAAGAGTTTGATAAACAATTTGGGGCTCCAATGTGTTTTACTTATGACTGGTGGAAATGTGTGTCCCTAGTTCTGCACTAGTGGAGCTATTTGACTTGTGAAGATACAGGAATTCAAAAGGGGGCAGAGCATAAGTCACAGATTACCCTGCAAGAGGCTATAAGAAACCAAGTAAAGGGTAAAAAGCTTCAAGCACTTCATGGTAGTTCAGGGACTTTAGGCAAATAATGTACTTGATTAGGTCTCACTCAGGCCTTACCATTTGCATAATATGCCTAGAAAAGTACAACTTGGGTTGTACTCAATTATTCTTCTGATTAGGGGTGAATATAGAGGGATGAAAACTTCCTTTGTCTTGAATGATATGCCTTTAGACATTAGACATGCAAAATAGAAAGATTTTCTGACACTGCTGCTGCATAGTGGTTAAAAGAGAGTGAATTATCAACCTAGGTACCCTGAGGGAGATATTGTGTTTACAAAATGTGACAGTGGTATACTTTTTCATGTTTAATTATAGCCCTTTATTCATACACCTCTTGTTTATAAGGATTAGTTCCCTCTGTAATGCATAAGTATTAGAGAGAGCTTTCACAATAATGCTCAGTTTACTGTTATTTGCAAATTGGGTTAACCTGGAGATTGAAGAAGCAAATGTTGAAAAGGAGGGTTCATACTACTGAGCCATGGAGCAAACCACTAGTTACCTTCATACTTTCTGGAGAGGTGCCTGTTACCATATCTAAGTGGGTTTTATCTTTCAACAGTTGGCTACCCACTTCAACATGTATGATTGTTCTTTTTAAGGAGCTAAGCTTATTAACAATGCCAGCATGACGCATAGTGTTGAATGTTTGATAAGATCCAAATAAGCTCTGTGAATAGAATGACCACTGTGTAAAGCCTGTGTGAGGTTCTTGAAGAATTTAACTAAACGTTATAGTCAGGATCTCCCTTTCCCAAGTCAGACTGATATAGGTATAACATATAAGATCAGATATAATGCATTACCTGGCTTTGCAAATCAGAATATTCAGGCTAAAGAGTTCATGATGATAGCACATGGTATAATAGTTGTAGTATAGGGGCATCACCACTACATTTTGGCATATTTTGGAGACAAATCCCATAGCTAAGCACAGGTAAGGCATGATTCACTCCATTTATTATTTTCCGGGTAAATTATCAGCCCCCATGGATGCAGTATTTTGACCGGTATAGGAAGAGAGCTAGCTGATATGATGGAGAGAAGGAAGGTTGATATATTGTGTGTGCAAGAGACCAGATGGAAGGGAAGTAAGGCCAGGTGTTTAGGAAACGGGTTCAAATTGTTTTATCATGGTGTGGATGGCAGGAGAAATGGGGTAGGGGTTATACTAAAGGAACAATATGCCAAGAGTGTTTTAGACGTGAAGAGAGTCTGACCGAGTGATGTTTTTGAAGCTCGAAATTGATGGTGTAATGATGAATGTTGTTAGTGCATCATATGCTCCACAAGTTGGGTGTGCGATGGATGAGAAAGAGAAATTTTGGAGTGAGTTGGATGAAGTTGTGGTGCGTGTACCCAAGGGTGAGAGACTAGTGATTGGAGTGGACTTTAATGGGCATGTTGATGAAGTGAACAGAGGGGATGAGGAAGTGATGGGTAGGTATGGTGTTAAGGAGAGGAATGCAGAAGGTCAGATGATTGTGGATTTTGCGAAAAGGATGGACATGGCTGTGGTGAATACGTATTTTAAGAAGAGGGTGGAGCATAGGGTGACGTACAAGAGTGGAGGAAGATGCTCACAGGTTGATTATATACTATGTAGGAGGGCCAGTCTGAAGGAGATTGGAGACTGTAAAGTGGTGGCAGGGGAAAGTGTAGTTAAGCAGCATAGAATGGTGGTATGTAGAATGATGTTGGTGATCAAGAAGAGGAGGAGGAGTGTGAAAGCTGTGCCAAGGATTAAATGGTGGAAGTTAAAAAGGGTGATTGTGAAGTGGAGTTTAGGGAAGAGTTAAGACAGGCACTGGGAGGCAGTGGAGAGTTACCGAATAGCTGGGTAACTACAGCAGAACTAGTAAGGGTGACTGCTAGAAAGGTGCTTGGTGTGACATCTGGACAGAGGAAGGAGGACAAGGAGACCTGGTGGTGGAATGAGGAAGTACAGGAGAGTATACAGAGGAAGAGGCTGGCGAAGAAGAAGTGGGATTGTCAAAGAGATGAAGAAAGTAGACATGAGTATAAGGAGATGAGGCGCATGGCAAAGAGAGAGGTGGCGAAAGCTAAGGATAGGGCATATGGAGAGTTGGACGAGAGATTGGACACTAAAGAGGGAGAAAAGGACCTGTACCAATTAGCTAGACAGAGGGACAGAGCTGGGAAAGATGTGCAGCATGTAAGGGTGATAAAGGATAGTGAGGGAAAGGTACTCACAAGAGAGGAGAGTGTGTTGAGTAGATGGAAAGAGTATTTTGAGAGGCTGATGAATGATGTGGGGATAGTGAATCAGGAAGTGAAACAGATTAGCAAGGAGGAAGTAAGGGCAGCTATGAAGAGGATGAAGAATGGAAAGGCTGTTGGCCCAGATGACATACCAATGGAAGCATGGAGGTGCTTAGGAGAAATGGCAGTGGAATTTCTAACTAGATTGTTTAATGAAATTTTGGAAAGTCAGAGGATGCCTGAGGAGTGGAGAAAAAGTGTTTTGGTACCTATCTTTAAAAATAAGGGTGATGTGCAGAGCTGCAGTAATTACAGAGGGATAAAACTGATTAGTCACAGCTTGAAGTTATGGGAAAGAGTAGTGGAAGCAAGGTTAAGAAGGAAGGTGATGATTAGTGATCAGCAGTATGGTTTCATGCCAGGAAAGAGGACTACAGATGCAATGTTTGCTCTGAGAGTGTTGTTGGAGAAATACAGAGAAGGTCAGAAGGAGTTGCATTGTGTCTTTGTAGACTTGGAGAAAGCATATGACAGGGTGCCTAGAGAAGAGTTGTGGTATTGTATGAGGAAGTCGGGAGTGGCAGAGAAGTACGTAAGAGTGGTACAGGATATGTACGAGGGTAGTGTGACAGTGGTGAGGACTGCAGTGGGAGTGACAGATCCGTTTAAGGTGGAGGTGGGATTACATCAAGGATCAGCTCTGAGTCCTTTCTTATTTGCAGTGGTGATGGACAGGTTGACAGATGAGATCAGACAGGAGGCCCCGTGGACTATGATGTTTGCAGATGACATTGTGATCTGTAGTGAGAGTAGGAATCAGGTTGAGGAGACTCTGGAGAGGTGGAGATATGCTCTAGAGAGCAGAAGAATGAGGGTCAGCAGGGCTAAGACAGAATATATGTGTGTAAATGAGAGGGAGGGTAGAGGAATGGTGAGGATGCAGGGAGTAGAGTTGGTAAAGGTGGACGAGTTTAAGTACTTGGGATCAACAGTTCAGAGTAATGGTGAATGTGGAAGAGAGGTGAAGAAGAGAGTACAGGCAGGGTGGAATGGGTGGAGAGGAGTGTCAGGAGTGATTTGTGACAGACGGGTACCAGTAAGAGTGAAAGGGAAGGTCTACAAGAGGGTAGTGAGACCAGCTATGTTATATGGGTTGGAGACAGTGGCATTGACAAAAAGGCAGGAGTCAGAGCTGGATGTGGCAGAGTTAAAGATGTTAAGATTTGCAATCGGTGTGACTAGGATGGATAGGATTAGGAATCAGTATATTAGAGGGTCAGCTCATGTTGGACAGTTTGGAGACAAAGCAAGAGAGACGAGATTGCGTTGGTTTGGGCATGTGCTGAGGAGGGATGATGGGTATATTGGGAAAAAGATGCTAAGGATGAAGTTGCCAGGTAAGGGGAATAGAGGAAGGCCTAAGATAAGGTTTATGGACGTGGTGAGAGAGGACATGCAGGTGGTTGGTGGTGGTGTGACAGAGCAAGATGCAGAGGATAGGAAGAAATGGAAAGAGATGATCCGCTGTGGCGACCACTAACGGGAAAAGCTGAAAGAGAATGATGATGATAGTACCTTCACTATGTGTTCCTTTGTGATATTAATTTAATGTCTGCCCAAAATTTTTATGCTAGTACATTTGCTATATCTGCTAGGTCTCTCTATGTGGTGCCAGACTCAGAACTCTTGTCGGTTTCATTTCTTAGTTTCCTAATGTAACTAAAGAAGAACTTGTAATTATGCCTGGTGTCAGAAACTAATTTAAGTTTGTGATTTGCCTTCCACGGTGGTACAGCAGTTAGCATTGTTGCTTCACAGCAAAAGGCTCTCCGGTTTGATCCTCTGCTGGGGTGCCTTCTGTGTGGAGTCTTCATTTCCTCCCTGTGGTTGCGTGGGTTTCCTCAAGGTGCTCTGGTTTCCTCCCAAAGACATGCTGTAGGTGGATTGGACACTAAATTGGTGTGAGTGCGTGCATGTGTGTGCCTTCCGTGGAAGGTTGGGTGCTGGGCTGGCAACTCGACACTGTAAAACTCTACTGCCAATCATGAGTGGACAGGTGATCTGCTGTGGTGACATCTAACTGGGAAAAGAAGAAGTCCTGTGGGTAGCTTTGAGTTCCTTTCTGATATTCTTGATGCAGTCTTTAAAATGACAAATTTTGGATCTGCTGTGTGATGGAATAAATATTTTTTCTGTTGTTATAGAGTCTAACTAAACTGGTAGACAACCAAGGTAATTTATTCTTAAACTTTTAATTATATTTGACTCTAGTAAGTACCGTCAAATCGAGGCATTTTGTCTATGTGGAAATGGATCTCCTTTGCACAAATAGCATTTGCGTATGTCTCAGGTTTGTTAATGTTAAAAACACATTTAGTAGCATATAATAAAGTTTGAGGAGGGTTGTCTGTTTAAAAATAATTGAATTCAGAATTATTGTCTTCAGAGGCTTTAGAGAATGTTAAAAGCAATGTTACAAGTTTTTGGTAATACTTTGGTATGGAGAAGCTAGAAGGTGGTACATGTAATGGTTATATTACTTAGGACCAAGTCAAAAATATCATGTCCACTAACTGCTGATTTTCTTTTTCAAAAAAATGTTATTTGATTTTACATATCAATTACCGATCAAACTAATGGGAATTTTTATTTATTAAATACAGGAAACTTTGGGCATAGCCAACTTTGATGGTATAGGTGAGAGTTCATTGAAATATACCATTTTAAAGGCATTTTTGGTAATAGGTAGCTCCTCAAGTACAGTTATGGATCTTGCAAAGTCATCAGGGGACAAAGAGGGTACCCTTTTTAAGACTTTCAGTTGACACTTTGTCATGTTCTGGCTTAGTTGGAGTTTGGGTTCAATTTGTGGGTCTCTGGGAATAAGTCTATAGGTAATATGGTCATTGACAAAAAATGAAAACACTACTATAGTTTCCATCAGGACTGAATGAACAGTTGGTGCAAAAGGCAAGTATGCAGGGAGTACTATTGTCACATTGAGACCAAATCTGAGCAACTACACAAACATGTGTGTGTTCCAGTTGCAGGAGAGCCTCAAAATCACACTGGCAATAGGGACATAAATGGGAAAAATGTTTTGCAGGTCAGATAAAAGGTGAAGAATGACAGCAATTACTAAGGCTCCTGGAGAAGCCACATGATGTAGTAAATTCAGAATTTTCATCTAGATGTGCCTGCACAAATCCTTCTACACCCAGGAATGATTACATAAGGAGTTCCTGGATGTAAGAAACAACTGCAAGGAACGTGAGCAGGAGCAAAGACGATCATGGATTCATATTTTCTGGGAAAGTGAAGAACACAGACAATGCAAGAGAGATTTAAATCATTATCTTAATGGAATATCAGTTAAAAGGGTGCTTTTTGAAAGGAAAGACATACTGTTGAACTGGACAAACAACTTTCAGGTACAAAAACATGTGAGCACTGATGTCTCTAGTGTTAATATTTGCAAAAATAATTACTAGAACAATGAAAAAGAGACCAGGAGCCAGATATTGTTGAAATAAAATGGCTCATGGGGAGACAGAGGAATTAGAATGGTGGATGGGATCATACACAATGTAAAAAATCACAATAAAAAGTGGGAATCTTGGGATGAAAAACTGAGTCAGTAAGTGAAAGGAATCTATGAATTATGAGCAAACCATGAGAAAAAAGGTGTTGTGGAAGGGACCATTAGAGACATTCTAACATATGACTAAAAAGGGAGAGTTGGAGGTATACATGTGAAAAGTGTGTCTTCTACCAGAGAAGAATTATACCCTCCCTAAAAGAGTTTTATTTTAACTCCTGGTAATAGGTTGAGTCCTATGTAAAAGGGGAAAAAAATACCATTTTAAGTATAATTCAGTTCACAAGGGCTAGCTGCCAGGGGTAATTAGTGCTCCATGAATGGGGACTGCACAATTACTTGTAACAGCAAAAGAATTTAACAAAAATCAGCATGTTTGTGTTAAAAATAGATAATTTGTTGCTTAGACTTCTGGCATTTAGAAGAGCCATCTTGATATGGTCTATGTTAGTAGCTGATATAATTTTAGCTAGATCCATTATGTGCCAACATGGAGCAAGATTGTCAGTCCATCCTTGATGAAGCAAGGATGGATTGTTAATAATCTTGTCCTATATGGCCACATACCGGTTCTCTCTAGAAAGACAACTGATAAAGTCAATCATCTTTTGTTTGTATATAAATATTTTTCTGCGTATGGTGAAAGAAGCATTCCACTTAGGATTAGTTTCTTGCCTAATTGGATATGTGCAATGTGAGTTCTAGCATGTTTCTCTGCACATCCCTCACTGCAACTCAAATCATTAACACCCACATCACATATCACTAAGTTGTAAGCATATGAGTGCAATACAAGGGACATTAGAGCATTTGTGATCTCTACAGCCCGGAACCATAAAGACAAATAACTGTAACCCTGTTTTTGTACAATTTTGTGAGTGTGAAGTTAGTGTGTCTGACAACACAGTAACCCATTATTAAGACATTATTGTTTCTACTCATATGATGTGAGATAATAGATGGTTCATAGAGTATCCTCTATTGAACTGTTGCTATGTCTGAGCATAGCGCTGATGCGGTGATGAATATATGCTGAGGCCTAGTCTTATTAATCCTAGGAGTCTTCTGTAGCAACTGTTTTTCACAGTCTTGCATGAGTCAGTGCAGTGCTATTGTTATGAGAGTTGGTAGAAGAATGTGATACTCATAGGCCATCTTATTGGATGAAAGGGATGTCTCCTGACTCCATTGATTTTTGCACCTCTCGAATAAAGAATTATTTGTATAAAGTAAGCAGTTTATTACCTGTGAATATGACAGTTTCGATACTACCAAGAGCTAAGTGCTATAATGTTGACAACAGAAGGGGATATATGCAGGTTTACTTTCCATTTTTTCCATGTGTTTCTTTGGCTTAATTTGATCCAAATGCTCAAGAAATACTGTTCACATATTGGCTATGAGTAGGGTGCAGAAGGGCAACCTAGCTATGATACGGCATAACTAATCCTGAGCAGCTAAGAGCAGTTTAGCACAGCTGCACAGAACTATGTAACAAAACAAAAAGACAAAAAAACAGTTGTTACAGCCAACTGTTATAGCAATCAGGAGTCTATGTTCATCTGGTGGCAATACAGTAACACTGAGAAGCAGAGTATACAAGCATAGTGACCCATCACAAGCATGCTTAATAGATAGTAATACCACATCAATGAAATGCTAAACTAGTAACTGATAATTGCCTCATGCAACCACACACAGAATTAGAGCTATGCTGAAAGGTTCAATGGACACACTAGCCGGTAGCCAAGCATCCTAAAAGGTTGTGCAGTCACTCTAAGGATGTCTAATAAAAAGTGCAAAACAGCTACTGTGTGGCATCACCTAGAGCAGTGTTGCATGCAACACCATGGCAAGCAAACCAGTGCAATATATAAAAAAACAACTAATCAAAATCAGAATGCAACCTGCTACAATGTCAACCGCAATTTGAACAGTAGTAAAGTACCCTCTGCTGCAAGGCAATCATTAGCAATGGTCCAAGAAGGTCCATGAACATTTCAAAACTAAATTGTACAAAAATACCAACATGCAGTGAAATCAGCAAAAGACAGCATCAGATGTTAAACAACAATTTAAGCAATTAAAACACACTTACTAATGTTAGTCAGGAGTGAAGAAATAAGACAAATCTAATAAAAGCAGATCAAAGCAAGAGCTTAGGTGTCTATTTCACAGCACTCCAGACAAAAGGGCAGAGTTCAAGGTGTGAAATAAAATTTTATCTAACTCAGGATATAATATATTATCATTAAGCTTGAAATTCTGTCTGCTAAGATAAAATATAGACATATGGCCAGATTCAATAAAGCCTACCTCACAGGGAAATGCACTGTTTTGGATTCAATAAGTGGCCCTACACAGTGGGTAGAGCAGTGCAGAGCAGTGAAAACAAGGTAAACACCATAGAATGCAAATTACAGCATAAGCAGCTGAGTTGTATGCTAATCAACCAATTTGGTGAAGCTATTCAACAAGTTATAAAGTAACAATGTAGACACAGTGCTGGTTTTCCCTGTAAATTCCAAAACTTACAGGACTACAGCTATGGAAAGGAGTCCACACAGAAACAATGTTGGGGGGGGGGGTTGCTTTAACTCATGTGCATGTACAACAGGCTAAAGTCTATGCTGTTGCTAATAGACCAAGGCGAGAAGAGTTTTTAGACCCTGGTTGACTTACCATAATCAACATGATGTTAGAACTGTAGAGTGCTACAGGGTAGATAGAGACACACTACAGGAACTCTGCAACCTCTGTTGTCCTCACCTCAGAACCAGAGCAAACTGAGGGGAACCCATCCCAGTGGAGATACAGGTATGTGTAACACTTAGAATTTTAGCTACAGGTACCTTTCAGAGACCAACAGGGGGCCTGCTGGGGTTGTCAGAAACATCAGCACCCAGGATCCTCCATCAATTCCTGAATACTATACTACAGCATTCTAGTGACCACATATATTTTCCCCCATACTTCTGAGGATAGGGCCAGAAATATACAGGAGTACTACCCTGCAGCACACCACCCTGAAGTACTGGATACCACAGATTGCACACATATAGCAATTAATGCACCAGCTAAGGAACAGGGAAAGCTCTACATTAATAGAAAGGGCTTCCAATGTATTAGTTGCCAAGTCATGTGTAATGCTAAGGGAATCATCTTGAATGTGTGTGCTGGCATCGCTGGCAGTTACCATGACTCACATATCTGACACACCTCTCAACTCTATCAGATGTTCACTGGGGGAATATCCCACAAGGTCATTTATTGAGGGGTGTGGGTTATGCACTGGAACTGTGGCTGATGACACCCATCAGAAATGCACCCACAGCTGCTGAAGAACTTGATGAGGGACACACTCAAACCAAAAATATCATAGAGTGTGAGTTTGGGTCGCTGAAGTCATGGTTCTGGTGCTTAGATACACCTGGGGGAGCTATACAGTACAACCCAGAGACATGTACTGAAATATTCACAGTATGTGCCACGCTATACAATATCATCCTGAGAAAACAGCTTCAGCAGGATCAGCAAGGGAAAGGGGCACACATCCCACCACCGATGGCAAGGACACTAGAGCCACATGCAGGTGAGGAGTCAGAGGGGGAACCAGTAGCTGTTGTGAGTATAGGCAGATGTAGGCATGCTCAATATGCCCTCACATTGACTAAGAGACAACACATAGCACACTTACTCCCCATCCAAGGGCATAAAGCCTTCCTCCTATGCACATACATATAGTAATATAGTAACCTTGATACCAGGCAAGTAACACAAACTTTACCTACCCATGAATTGGCTGTGTACTGCTTGCATCAGAGTAAGCCCTGAACTAAAACTGTTGGAAATGCTAGATTTACAAGGTAAGTGTTGAACCTGGAGTGTATTGTGTAATAATATTAATGACTGGCATATCCTTGCATGTTGTTACTTGGTAGTGTAAGAAATTAAAAGGGGAGAGATTTGTACAGAAATGACAACATGTGACAGCAGATACCTATTTGACTTATATGTGTCCATTATTAAGTAGTAGGCCTCAGGCTTCAAAGATTCATACAGTCATACCTCTCAAAAGTAGTGATCACTGCATGCCCTCAGTTTAGTACCTTTTAGTACCGTTTGTACTGGAAAAATCATTAAAGAGAGAAGTTAAAAATTAATGATACACATTTTAGTTTCATACTTCACAACAATCAGAAGATCATTAACAATAAAGATGGAAACCTTTTGATGCTGTCAAGTGTCTAACGTTTTATGACCAGTATAAGTCAAAGGTACAATTACCAATTCAACATCACAAATGCAGATATACTAAACATTAAGTCAGCTATGCACCCTGTGCTTCAGACACAAAACATACATATCCCTGAAACCAAAAGATACAAATGATATGGGATATGGCACAGTTATCATTGTTTGCACAGGGTGTTGTGTGTGTGGGGTTGGGGGAGGGGGGGTTAGAAAGCCTAAGTTGACATAAAAGGTCAGTGAGTGTGTGTGTGAGCAAGAAAGAGATGCAGGTAGACCTTCAGATAAAGCAACAAATGGCCAGTGAGACAAAATGAGAATTAGGCTTCACGGCTGAACCATTAAAGTGCTGTGTATTTGTCTGTATGGGTCATCCAGGTAAAACTGGTGCATTAAGCCAGCCAAGCTCTGTGCTAGCTGTGTGGCTCAGACAGGTGTGAGCTGTGCATGGTAGAGGTGGCAGTTCATTGTTGTCATAACCGACAAAGAGAACTGGTTCTGCCAGGAGTTGCACTGGCACATCCATGCTCATGTTCAGATGTACTGCTGCTACCTGAACATGACTGATGTCTGCAAGATGAACTCCTCTCTTATGGACACCCAGGACCATGACCCCATGTCCTGCCATGCTGGGTGTGGACAATGCAACCACTGACAGACCAGTGGAAGTACTGCCACTATGGGAGCATGATCAGGCATGGCTATGTTGGCCAACATCATATGATTTGGCTGATCTAATCCAACAAGTATGATGTCTCCCTCCTAGCAGATGTTCCATCACAGACACTGCTCTTTCCAATGTGCCATTCATCTAATCCATTGAATCAGCAACATGGTGGAGGCAGTCACGCATGTCAGCCTGTGCCACATCGACAACCCTCAGCATTTCTCTGGATGACCTATGGGAATGTGCCTGTGCCTCCATGATGGCCCTAAAAATACATTGAGTAGCATGGGAAAAGACCTAGATCAGGTGGAGGATGGACAGCAGGCCTCCCCCGAGCACCCCTAAAACCCTCCTTCTTGGCTCCTTGCCTATACTTTAGCTATAGCCAGAGTCAACAGGCACTGAAAATGCACTAAACACACTTCCCTGATAGATTGCCTTGCCCTACACCTGTATGATATCTGAGGGCTCACTGGAATGAGTAGTCTTAGGCCTACTATCTTTGCCGGATGAAATTTCAGGGGATAGCTGTATGTCAACCTCAATGTCAGATTCAACCTCTGCACCCTCTGACCATGCCTCTGTTTGGTCACATTCCATCATCATCAGAGTCTGCTGATACTCTGACATCAGGTGGTAGAAGCCCCACACTTCCACTGTCAGGATCACCTGTGATAATAAGCAACAAACAGAGGAACAATTAATACCTATACTGCTATAGTTCAATATATTCTAACAAAATAACAGTGGTGCCACTATGAGTACAGTGATACACACAACATTCCCAAAATCAACAACACACTAAAATATTTCTTTGAGTTGCTCATCAGTACTGACATAAAAATGTTTGGCTTACCATGTGCAGATGAACTTCTGCTCCCTATGCCAGATGGTCCCAGAAGAAGTTAAGCAAAAGGTAACGGCAGCATCATCACAGTTATCAGTAACATAGGGTGCAGTACTTTTTCTAACTATACTTTCAACAAGAACTTGGATGGCAAGTCCAAACATCCTTGTGTGATCAATCAGAATGTGTTGTTAACTGTAGCATTCTTCAATCACCTCACCAAAACAAAATTCTTGTGAAACAGAAGTAATGTATTGATTTAAGTTGTTTTACTGTACAACAGTAGTTAACAATTGCGATACAAAAGTCTACCTGGAAGCTTCTCCTGGGACATGCTTGCTGCCCCTGTTACAGTAGCACTGATGTCAAGGACATGCTGCTCTGCACTTTCCTGGGAGCTGTCTGGATCCATGACAGAAGGCAGGAACTCTTCATTTGCTATAATGTTTTGGACTTGTCATCCAAGTTCTTGTTGAAAGTACAGCTAATGTATCTTACCACCTGGTACCCATCAAATCACAGGCCACTGCAGCTGCTCTCTTCTGTGCAGATGAGATCATGTCAGTGGCCCTAGGGCACACCTGATCATACATCCTACTGTAGCTACCTAGTGCATTAATGTCTGCAGCTATCTGCTGCCAAATTTGAATCTGCCTGACATATCTCCATGTCACCTCTCAAGCAGGAAGGCACCTTGTCACCTAAAAGCTTCCACAATGACCTGATTGTCGAGGTTAGTGAAGGATGTTTTTCATGGATTGAGACACCTGGGTTGCATAGTACTAGGAGTTTTAAAATACAGCAGAAGCATAATACAGATACCTATCACATAACTACAAAATAACTGTTCCCAGATAAAACAGAAAAGGTAGCATTTCATAATTACCTACCAGAGAAACATAAAACAGTCTATTGATTATGGAGTCTCCCTAGCTGTTGCAAGTGCCAAGTGAGGTACATATCAAATGGGGCATAGTACACATTCATGGGCCTGATAAGGGAGGAGTGTAGGGGTACAATGACCTCCTTTGATCTGGATGTGAATCCCTTCATGATAAGATGGGCAAGGTAGGAAGTCTTTCCAACCGCTTTGGCAACGTGGGTGTCAAATGAGAGGTCAGTATCGATTTGTGTCCCCAGGTCTCTGATTACTTTGTCTGTACTCAGTGGGTTACTGTCTATGTGATAATATGTGGGTACTTTGTTTTTCCCAAAGGGGATGACTATACATTATTTGGCATTCAGTTTAAGGCCATAACTCCGGCACCAGTTGTCCATTTCAGTGAGGCCTTTCTGTAGGATATATGTGTCAGCTGGTGTATCGACTATGGTGCCTAGTATGCAGTCATCTTTGAACTTTGTCAGCCACTGCCCTCCCATGTTTGCTTCCACATCTGAGAAATAAATGGCGAACATTAGGGGTCCCAGGACAGAGCCTTGTGGCACACCACTTGTGACTGACTCTTGAGTCTGACATGGCACCAGCGATTTTGACTTTATGGTTTCTATCCTTTAGCCGGTTTGCAACCCATCTTGTGACATATGGATTTACATTTAAGCTGTTGAGCTTGTCTATGATGCCAGAGTGGGGTATTGTGTCGAAAGCTTTAGCCAAGTCCAGGTAGGCTGTATGGACTGCTGTGCCCTCGTCAATGGCTCTGGTGACTGTTTTGAAAAGGTCAACCAGGTTCAAAAGGCAGGATCTGCCCTTTACAAAGCCGAACTGGGTGGGATCAAGCGTCTGTATGTCCCCAATGTCTCTGTGTATGAGTTCCATAATGAGTCTTTCCATAGCTTTGCAGACCAGGCTGGTTAAGCTTATGGGGCGGTAGTTACCAGGGTCTGTAGAGGTGCCTCCTTTGTGGAGTGGGACTACTGTTGCTGTATGCCAGTGTTCAGGTACATATGCTGTAGTAAGGCTATGGTTAAATAGCATTTTATGTGCGGGTTTAGCTCCTCTTGGAGTTCATGTAGCACGCAACCCGGGATACCGTCGGGTCCCATTGACGCTGTGTTTATAGCTTTGCTGAGGGCTGTTCTCAGCTGGACATCTGGAATGACAGGGAGGTTACATTCAGCTGGGATAAGTAATTCCTCTTTTTGGGGTGAGGGAATGGAGATATTTGCACTGAATCTGTCTGCCAGAATGTTGGCAATATCTGTGTGTTCAGTGTAGATTTTGTCACTGTGAACTAACTCTGAACATATCTGAGGGTTTCCGCCCAGGTTTCTAACATAGCAGAAGAAGGCCTTGTGGTTATCTGTAGTGTCCATAGTGATTTTCCTCTCAAAGTTGGGCTTGCATGTTTGTATGAGAGAACATAGCTTTCTACTAGTGCTGATCAGAGATACCTTATCTTTATGGGATTCTGCTCTGTCGTGCAGTAGCTTCCATCTTTTGTTATACAATTTGTTCATGGCTGGGGTCCATCAGACAGGATGCCTGCCCTTGGTGGAGAGGGTCTTGTTTTTAATTGGGATTGCATGATCCATGCATTCTTGGAGATGTCCGTAGAAAGCATTTGTGAAGGAGTCTGCATTGTGGGATGTGGTTTCCACTGGCCCAGTGGGCTTAAAGGATACCAACTCAGTTTTAAGAAGTGTAAAGTTGGCTTTTGAGAGGTTTCTCACTGTAGTCTTTTGTGCTGTGGGTGGAGGTGGGATACGTATATCCAGGGTGATTAGTTTGTGGTCAGATGTGACTAGTGAGGAGTATTCTTCCAGTGTGTAGCACATTGTCCCCATGTTTGTGATGATCAGGTCTAGTATATTATCTCCCCTTGTGGGAGAGGTGACTAGCTGTTCCATTGCATTTGAAGTTATGAATTCCAGGAACCTTTGGGCTAGGGTGTTTGGACTAGAATAATGCACCCAGTGTATGTTAGGGTAGTTGAAGTCTCCCAATATGATGGTGTTTGGTGGGGCATTCATATCTTCCAATGTCTTCAGGAAGGCTGACTGGGTTTCCTGAGATTGGGAGGGTCATCTGCAACATGCTACCAGTTGTATAGCTGTTTTGCCTACGGTTAGTTGCACCTGGATGGTCTCTGATGCTTCATGTGTTGCCACTAACCTGAAGGTGTGGGTGTCCTCGATGAATATGGACACTCCCCCTCCCTTTTTGTTTTGGCCCGAGATTTGGGGCCAAAAAGCATGATACGAGGTATAGCCTGGTACCGCTGGTGTGCTCTCAGGAGCCTTGAACCAGGTTCCACTTACTGCACAGACATCGAGAGTGATAGAATATGTACATACAGATATATGTAATACAGACATACATATATAAATATATATGTAGATACATATACAGACAGATCTGACTGACAACAGATATGTCTGTATATGACTATTTCTCTCTCTCTGTCCCACCCCCTCTCAGTCTCTCTCTCCCTCTGTCTCTCTCTCTCTCTCTCTCTCCCTCTCTCCCCCTCTCTCCCCACATCTATATGTATATATATATATATATATATATATATATATATATATATATATATACACATATATATATATATATATATATATATATATATATATATATATATATATATATATATATATATATATATATATATATATATACAAATATATATATATATATATATATATACATATATATATATATATATATATATATATATATATATATATATATACACTGAGTGAGGCACATGTTTGCAGATGTATTCCAACAGGTGCCTGGTGACAAAGGCATGGAGTGAACACCAGTGTGGATACTGGAGTACCATACCCCATTCCAAAACACTGACACCAGTAACCACCACATATGTTCATGCCTGCCCACCACTGCATGTGTCAGGGGGGAACAGGGGCAACAAGTGTACAATAGGCTCCCCATTGATATACACAGTGGCACACTAGTCCTGTAATACCTGTACATGGAATGTGTCAGCAGACATGGTGTGTCAGCTATGGACATGTAGGTCACTGTACCCCTCTACACCCCACAATGTCCTACACAGTATGTAACTCCCATGGCAGCTACAGATATGGAGAAGGACACAGACATACGGAAGTAACTGTGTCAATGCACTCAAACACATTACCTATGCAGAGTGACTGACAAAACCACAGAGTGCACCCAGACTACCTACATAGAGGTTACCACTGCTGGATATACATAGTTAGGTCACACCCATGACAGTTGTCCAACAACCATGGTAACACCTCCAACATCCACAACCCAAATTACCTATGTCTGTCGTCCTTGTCACTGCAGTATAGAGCACATGGTGGAGGTACAGGTCCCTACCCACAGATATGACATACCCTGGAGTAAACCACACAGAATTAAGAAGCAAGGCTCCCCATGAGTAGATGTCAGACATACCCCTGCTGAATGTTATGCAGATAGGTAATATGCCATATGAGTCACCCTGTGTAACTGTTTGACAGGAGCAGGTATGATCATATCACATGTGTCACAAGGGGCAGGGTAGCATAACAGTATGTTGCTGTAGGCCCAGGGCCAATAGCATACTACCTACCTAAGACACAATGCACACCCATGAACCCATTGCAAACCAAATATGTGAGGTGGAATGAGTGTGCCAGTGACTGGGTGCATGTTATGTACTGGTGTGACTGCTCACCATGACTGTCTGTCTGTTATTGTAGTGTATGTCCCTGATGTGAGGCCAGAGACAGATGTGTGAGGTATTGCGATCAACGCATACTACATTGCCATATGTTGTGCTGTGTTACCCTGTATGTGACTGTGGTGTAGGTAGGGTTATGGCAAGTAAGAGTAGTGTGCATTACCAGTGAAATATGTAATGTGCATTGCATGCAGTGCATGGGTTGATAATGTTCCCTATACAGTACCTTGATACAAACCCCCAGTGTGAGTTTGTGCATTGGACCTGAACCAGTGTGCTGACTGTTGCGGTATACTAGTCTGTCGTATGGAGTGTGCCAGGTACTGTTGCACAGTTGTCAGCTGAGCACTGATATCTGGTCATTTACATGTGTATCCCCCAATAGACAGACAGATGCTATATATGGGGGTTAAGTTATATCACTACAGTCGAGTATTATGTGTATTATGTGTGCCATAGTTTGCTGACATATATTGCTGACAAATTTTCCTTCTCCTTTTCAGGGCTATGGTTCACCAGCGAAACCCTGTGTACTCCGCTGCAGAGGAGGAAGAGATACACCAGAGCCTGGTGTGGGATTTCACAATACAATTTTCCTGCATCAGCCAGAACCAGCAGGAGAGGGCTGCACTGTGGCAAGACCTGGTCCATCGGGTAAATGACATAGGCACACATAACCAGTCATATGAGCAGGTACGCCATCACTGCAGTGATTTAATTAGAAATTTCCATCAGCGTGCATCGGATATCCACAGGCAGCAGCTTGCCACAGCTGGTGGGGTGGATAGACATCCCCCCTCACCAGACTGGAGGGACTACTCCTAAGTGTTGTGGCTCCAGCCCAACAGCAACAGCAGCAGCATCCATGCATAATGATGGAGGCTGGAGCCACCCAGCAGCAGGACACGGAGCATGCAGGTAACATGTCATGTGTATAGTTGACTGTTCTGTGCACTGTTAGTTTATGCATGTGTGAGGTGTGTCCTCAGTTAGTAGCTGTAATCTTGGTAATTGTTGTGCAAGAGTGATATTCCCAATATCAGCAGTAGTCCTGTGGAAGCTAACTGTTGCACTACTGAACTGTATCATACTCACAGTATCAATGGCACAGTTGTGCCCACTGACAATAAATGTCTCATTTCTGCAGGTCCCTCTGGTGTAACAGCAAGGCAGCATATCCATGCTGGTGAGTGTGTAATAACAATACCTTCAATACTCTTGATACTAATAGTAATAATAGGCTGAAGCAGTAGTGCTATGTGTTTGATTGCAGGTGTGTTTGTGTCTGTGTCGATATCTCATATACTGAGGTGTGTGCATGTGTGCATGTGTGCATGTGTGCATGTGCCCTGTGTGCATGTGTGCATGTGTGCATGTGCCCTGGGCGCATGTGTGCATGTGTGCATGTGCACGTGCCCTGTGCATGCGTGCATGTGTGCATGTGTGCATGTGCCCTGTGGGCATGTGTGCATGTGTGCATGTGTGCATGTGCCCTGTGTGCATGTGTGCATGTGTGCATGTGCCCTGGGTGCATGTGTGCATGTGTGCATGTGTGCACGTGCCCTGTGTGCATGCGTGCATGTGTGCATGTGTGCATGTGCCCTGTGTGCATGTGTGCATGTGTGCATGTGCCCTGTGCGCATGTGTGCATGTGTGTATCAGTGGTGACATTGTGTACACATTGTAAACTGTGTTTCCTGTCTTACTCCCACAGGTTTTGGTGCTGCTCTAGTGTTGTGCAGCAGGGAACCTGAATCAGCTGCTGTGGATAGTGATAATGATGATACCTGTGTAATGGCACAGGGAGGTGTGCCAGGGTCCATCATTGGTCAGCCAATTGACAGTACACAGCTGTCGACCCCATCAATGCGCACAATCATCCTGCCAATACATCCTTTGTCACCAATGTCCCTAGGTGATAGACAGGATACAGTGGGCATTGACCAGGGTAATGTGGTATCGGTGGCACATGCATCCCCACACAGCAGCCATGGCCAGGGTCCTGACATGGTACCACACAGGCAGACGTCCAGGAGTTCTCCTGGGAGCATCCATGGGCGTACCGCCCCTGTCAGACATGCCCACAGATGTCTTTCAACCTCAGCTATGTTTCGGGCTGTAATGCAGGCACAGTCACGTATGGAACTGTACACCAGACAGGGTCTGAGGGAGCTGAGAGCATGTCCCACAGCTATGAATGACAGTATGTGTGATGTTGCGGCTGCCATCCGTAACTTCACCGAGGTCATTGACAGAAATTGGGGGGACACATTAGATCTGTTCTACAACTACATGTCCATGAGCCAGGGCAATGGTGGATGGTTGAGGCGTTGACGTGGCCGTATGCCAGCAACAGCAGCAGCTGGCAGCCATCACGAACGACAACAGGCCTGTGACCGCTCCCATAGTGTCAGCAGCAGCCCCAGCAATGCTGGGTCTGTGCTGCATCAGACCGCCCCAGGAGACCATGTGCACATGGCTCTGGACAGTCCAAACAGGGACCTGTCTCCAGTCACCAACCACCTGCTTCTGATGACAGTACCCAGTCTGAGTCTGGCTTAGTACCTGATATGGTCCGTAGCACCCCTGCCAGGCACAGGTACCGTGTCCGTGGCCAGAAACAGTGATCTGTATGACCTGGCAGGTAGAGTCTGTGGCTGTCCACAAACACCTGTATACGGCAGCCATGAGGTGGGACTGTGTGCATGCATACACACATGCAAATTGATAACACCTAGGGCTACCGCATACACGCACACACTGCATCAACATTGCCCCATCTTGTACTGCTATCCCTCACCAGCACACACACACAGACATGTCAATTGGTTGTATCAGTGGCAGACTCAGGCATACCAAGTACACACCCTTTGCATATGATGAAACTGTGCCACCTTCTGCAATCTGTAACATCGGTGCAGGGACAGGTTAACATGGTGCTGATGCACAAGGTGACTACATAGACGTGTAGTAATAGTATAATGTTGACAACAGTACAGTGTAATGATATCATTTTGGGTATATCCCAGCATGCCTGATGCAGTTACAGTATGTATGTCATTGTATTGTTTTGTACACCCATAGTAATTACCATAGTGTACTGTCTGCACATCTTTGCATACTGGTGGTGAGGCTTTCAAGAGATGGCCACCTACATAGGTAGCACAGGGGATATGAAAATGCACATATTGATACTCAAGTTGCATGCTGTCCACACTCGACTCTGCAATGAGGATGTTTGAGGATGTTGATATCTGTGCAGTAATACACAACAGGTTCAAGACTCACAAGAGCACACTAGCACTACAAGGTCACACCTCATACCATGCATGACAGCCCCAAAATACAGAACTAACTATGACAGGAGGGAGAGTCTCCATACATGTCAAGTATACTGTGGTGCCAGGACAGGTAGCATACATCCTACTAAGTCTGTAACTGTTGAGTTAGGGCTCTGTGTCTGTTATTCGAATTGTGTATTATTACAGGTATGAGCACTTGGGTTTCAGGCCAGTTATTCTACATTACAAAGGTACATGGTCTGTACACTTGTGGGGGGTGGGGCTGGACCCAGCCCATCTGACCTGTGAATGTCTGGGTACAGGCTTATAGTGCCTGCATATATGCACTGTTACCTACTGGAAGTCATACACCTTGCATGTTGTAGCAAAGTCTACATACAGGCCTGCTGACTGTAGCTTTGTTTGTATGCATGTTTGCTTGTTATGTCCCTGAAACACTGATTCCACCTGCAATGCAGATTTACAGTGCCTCTGTGGATCCCTAGTGACATCTGTATTGCTTACTGTACTGATGTCCATGTCTCACTTGACAGAACGTCACTGTTTGCCCTGTTTGCATGTAAGTTGCCTGTAACACATTGCATATGACTTACCTCACATTTGCTCAAGACAGCATTTATATATGCCAGCACTAACAAATCAGGGGCACTACACCCTCACATACTCACCTTGAGTACCTTGTTCCCCATTGGCCCTATGTATCGTTAATTAGTATGGGATTCACAATGCTATGGTAGCATGTGCAAAGGTCACCTGTCAGTCTACTCTCTGGTCCAGTTGGTGAATCTGTGAGTCATGTTGCAATGTTACAGCTGCTTCATGTACACAGACAACCCTCTCCCCTTCCCATACACTTACAACACATGTGAGAGATGCAACCACATAGCCAAACTGGGGGCTAAGCTCTCTTAACTCAGTACTGGCATACCCTGCCAGGTGGAGTGGGATACTACAGTGAATACAGTACCAGTCTCACATAGACCTGCCACAACCACAATCCAAACACAGAAACACACAGGTACATTCTTGGACTCTCAGAATAGCATCCTGCCTGAGCAGCTGACACCTGCAAAGCAGACACACAAGCAAACGTTACGCCAGATCAGAGCACGTGCAACACATAGCTCACAAAGCCTGTGTGCCAAACAGTCACAGCCCATACGGCTTGACAACACACCTGCTAAAGTTGTAATAGGTACCTCTATTGTCAGGTACACTGAGGTCCTGCTCACCAGGCTGAACAAGGTGAAGGTCACGCTGAGATGCCCATCGGGCACTATGATCCACCACATAACACAAGCATACAGGTCACTCCAAGGCATGTACAAATATGTCTCAGTCATTGTCTGTGCCAGTGTGTATGACCTGTGATGCACCTCCCTGGACTACATGGACTACATGTTAGGGGACATAGAGGGGCTCTCTGAGCTTGTGGCACAGGCTGGTATGACCCTGACCTTGAGTAGCATCTTACCCTCACCAAGAATGCTGCCACAATATGTAGACAGGATGATCAGTTTCTACAATTACCGTATGTTTCAGTGACATTCAAAGGGGATCCAATGCCTGTCAGCGTGGGATTACATGCTGGACAAGCCACGTTGCTTTGCTAGGGACAGCTTGCACCTGTCACCCATGGGCCGTTGTATATTGGCAAAGGCTCTTGCTACACACATAGTGCCTTTGTATGCAAGGCTGACATTACATAGCCACCTACACAGGCATCACACGGGATAGGACACTAATAGTAATGCTACTCAACACCAGCAGTGTAAACCTCAAGATGCATGCAGTGGAAACTGTCCTTAGCATGGGGAACAGCAATATCCATGCAGTAGCAGACTCCTGGTACAAGGCTCCCAGGTGCACCCCATCACTGCCAGGTCATACCTCATACCATGCTTATCGTCCCCTACACATGCACCAAACCAGAACAGGGGGATGTATCCAAAGGCACCTCAGATACACACACCCCCAGGTTGGTGGCACAGCACAAAGCATCAGAGCCTATCCATGTGCAACTAACAGTCGGTTAGACTGCCTTCAGGTTCATAGCCTGGCACACACCACCCTCCCATACCCAGGAAACCCACTTGGCCTTCCTGACAACACTGGGAATATGACGGTCTCTACAAACACCATTATATGGGTGGACTGCAACTACCCAAACATAGAGTGTGAGCATTACTCTAGCTCCAAGACCCTAGCTGAAAGGTTCCTAGCATTCATTCCCTGCATTGCTATGGAACAACTTGTTACCACTCCCACAGCAGGTGAAAACATGTTGCACCTGTTCATCACCAACATGTGGACTATATGCTCCAGACCAGTTGTGTATCCCTCGCTGGTAGGATGACACCATCTGCAACTCACACTGTATATTCACATACCACATGCAGCCCCTGCACAGAACACCACAGTCATACAGTTGTCTAATGCAAATTCCATGTATTCACATGAGGCAGGCTTCGGACATGGGAACTATTGAATGTCACAGGTACATATGTGTATGTGGCACACACATGCATCATGTGTGCATTGACATTACTGATATAATGTATGTCGTGCAATATTGGGAACAACACCCCACACACATGGACAAACTGTGTGACAAAAACACACATGGCGCTTGTAGGATACAAGCCCCTACCTAACGATGTTATGACACTAGTGAGAGACACAGTAGCAGAGTGTGTTATTTGCATTACTGGGAGGCTTGCTTCCTCCTGCTGTACTTATAGGGTGCTGACATCATCAGTGTTTAGACAGTGGAATATGCAGCATGTGTTGTGTTGTACTAGTTGCCAAAAGGGACATTTCTCTTACACATGAATTGCACACACACTACTCCCCCACACACACACTGAACACTTGCAAGATTCAAACCCCTATTTAACTATGTTATGACACATGCGACAGACGCAGTAGCAGAGCGTACTATTTGCATTACTTGGAGGCTTGCTTTCTCCTGCTGTACTTATAGGGTGCTGACATCATCAGTGTTTAGACAGTGGAATATGCAGCATGTGTTGTGTTGTACTAGTTGCCAAAAGGGACATTTCACTTACACATGAATTGCACACGCACTACTCCCCCACACACATTCATACAAACACACTGAGCACTTGCAGGATTCAAACCCCTACCTAACTATGTTATGACACGTGTGAGAGACACAGTAGCAGAGCGCGCTATTTGCATTAATGGAAAGCTTGCTTTCTCCTGCTGTACTTATAGGGTGCTGACATCATCAGTGTTTAGACAGTGGAATATGCAGCATGTGTTGTGTTGTACTAGTTGCCAAAAGGGACATTTCTCTTACACATGAATTGCACACACACTACTCTTCCACACACATTCACACACACACGATTCAAACCCCTACCTAACGATGTTATGACACTTGAGAGAAGCAGTAGCAGAGTGTGCTATTTGTATTACTGGGAGGCTTGCTTCCTCCTGCTGTACTTATAGGGTGCTGACATAATCAGTGTTTACACAGTGGAATATGCAGCATGTGTTGTGTTGTACTAGTTGCCAAAAGGGGCATTTTTCTTACACATGAATTGCACACACACTACTCCCCCACACACATTCGCACACACACTGAGCACTTGCAGGAATCAAACCCCTACCTAACTAACTATGTCATGACACGTGTGAGAGACGCAGTAGCAGAGTGTGCTATTTGCATTACTGGGAGGCTTGTTTTCTCCTGCTGTGCTTATAGGGTGCTGACATCATCAGTGTTTAGACAGTGGAATATGCAGCATGTGTTGTACTAGTTGCCAAAAGGGACATTTCACTTACACATGAATTGCACACACACTCCTCCCCTACACACTTGCAGGATTCAAACCCCTACCTAACTATGTTATGACACGTGTGAGAAACACAGTAGCAGAGCGGGCTATTTGCATTACTGGGAGGCTGGTTTTCTCCTGCTGTACTTATCGGGTGCTGACATCATCAGTGTTTAGACAGTGGAATATGCAGCATGTGTTGTGTTGTACTAGTTGCCAAAAGGGACATTTCTCTTACACATGAATTGCACACACACTACTCCCCCCCACACACATTCACACACACACTGAGCACTTGCAGGATTCAACCCCCTACCTAACTATTTTATAACACGTGTGAGAGACACTGTAGCAGAGCATGCGATTTGCATTACTGGGAGGCTTGCTTTCTCCTGCTGTACTTATAGGGTGCTGACATCATCAGTGTTTAGACAGTGGAATATGCAGCATGTGTTGTGTTGTACTAGTTGCCAAAAGGGACATTTCTCTTACACATGGAATTGCACACACACTACTCCCACCCCCCACAGTCACACATACACTGAGCAGTTGCAGGATTCAAGCCCCTACCTAACTATATTATGACACTTGTGGGAGACACAGTAGCTGAGCGAGCTATTCAAATTGCTGGTTATCATTTGTGCCCCTGACATATGTATAGTGTGCTGACATCATTATGTATGAAGAGGTATGTACATCTGTTACTATCCATCGGTACGGGGGAAAGCATATCTATGCATTAACTTTGCACAGGCACAGTGGCCTACTGTACTGTGGAGGCAGACGCCAAATACACTGTGGATTGCCTTCTGTATTCCCTAGGGACAACAGCCTAGTATTGCACTCTATGGCCATATGTTTACCTGTCAGATGCAAATATCTGTTGCTCATATACTGTTTGTGGGTCTTTATTGCCATAGCTTTCCCTATCTCTATGAACAACTTGTGTACTGTGGCAGATGTTTGCATATAAGTGGGATCCAGTACTTTACTTATGTCTCTTTTGTAATTTCACTGTGTGCACTGGGCAGATTTCTGTATTGTGGGAGGTTCCTGTGCTAACACATACAAATGCCAGATATGTGTGTGCAACTGCAGAACTGTGACATGGCCTAAGCATGTGAGCATGCCCAGTTCACAGTTCCTATGGCTTCTTGAGTGACACGTCTCATTTATCTAAGTGTGCGAGCATGCCCAGTGTGAACTTTCCTTATGTTGAGATCTGTGGTCCACCACATTTGTGTTTGTGTGTGGACTTCATCTATATTTCACATGTACAGTTGAGTGTTGGACATCAGGTTTTGTTCTTACTGCCCAACTGCTTTGTGTCTGAACCTAATAGGCATTATGCTGTGCCTGCAGGGTTGCCATGGGATAGTTTGCATGCAGTTGTCAACATCCTTTCCTACTGACCAAACAGTGTATTGTCGTATAGTGTACTGGTTCAGTACTTTCACTGTGGTGGACAGTATCATCGGTTTCAGTCCTATCACTGCTTGTAATATTTATAGTGAGCACACCAGACTGGTTGAGGGCCAGTTGTGCAGATATGACCATGTTGCATTTTGTTCAGATATGGACAGCATTGTACATGATTTTCCGACATTGTTATTGTATTCCACAACTTGTGTGGACAGTGACAAACAATGGCCATGTGCCCTAGGCCATTTGTAATGCTAGTCAGAGAGTGTTTGTCCTTCAACACACATTTACTGGTGTTTTCCATGATATATGTCAAGGTTAGTGTGCTGTGCCTCTGTCTACCCATGACATACAGGTGATATCCAGGGTACATCTTCCATCTCCCATCCAGTCATCATGATTCCTCTGGATGACAGTCAATGAGGGACTCCCTGGATAACCTGTACTGGGAGTTTAGTCATGAGTGGAGTGAGCTTATGGGTTATGGGCCAATCGGTACAGCATGTCTTGTTTATGTCTGTGCTGGGGTTCAGGCCTGTCATCTGCATAGCTCACCAGCATTCAGATTTTACATGGTGCCAAATGTCCATTGATACCAGCTTGGTCATGGCTTTATACATCAGGCCCAGATCACCTCCAGCCAGGCAGTATGGCACTGTGTGGAGCTGCAGTTTGTTTAATCAGGTGACACATGGCATCTGTTACAGCTGTGCGATCCTCCTGGTGGGGTATTTGTGGGGTCTTTCCAGTTGATGCAGGTGTCTGCTAAGGTACATCCCTCAAGGGCCATTGTACGCAATTGTAAGGCTGCTGATGGATGACTGGAGAGGCACATTGACCTACCCTGACCTAGCTGTGCTTACCTTCATGATTAGGTGGGTATATGGTATGTTTCTGTAACCACTACAGACACATGGTTGTCACATGCAGGATATCTATCACCTTGTGTCCCCAGGTCTCTTATTGCTCCTGATGTACTTACTGGGTTAACACCAATGTGGTAATTTCTGGCCATGTACTGTGTTTCCACAGGGCATGACTATACACTATTCTGCATTTAGCTTGTTGACATGGCTGTGACACCACTTGTCTGTTTCTATGTATGCCTTTTGTAGGATGCTTGTGTCAGCTGGAGGGTCCAATATGGTGGGCAGTTTGTAGTCTTCTGTGAACCTGTTCAGACAGAGTCCTTCCATGTTGGCCTGTACCTATGTGACATATATAGCATACAAGAGAGGTCCCAGGGCCATGCCTTGTGGGATGCCAGTTGTACCTGGTTTGCAGTCTGACATGGCTGCAGCATGTCTGACCAGGTCAGTTCTGTCCTTGAGCTGGTTTGCAACCAATCTACTTGGATAGGGGTTTAGAGTTAGGCTGGTGAGCTTATCTGTACTGACCAGCTAGGGTATTGTATGGAAGGGTTTAGCAAGGTCCAGATAGGCTGTGTGAACCACATTCCCCACACCAATGGCCTTGGTGCACATTTCACATGAGTCAGACATTTTTAAGGGGCAGGATCTACCCTATGAAAGCCACACTGGATAGGGTCCAATATCTGTAGGTACCCAATCTCATTATTCCTGGGATCCATGATCATCCTCTCCATTACTTTGCCAACCTAGATAGACAGGGTTGAGGGATGATAGTTTGCAGTATCCATTCAGGCACCACCTTTGTGGTGAGGGACCACTGCTGCTGTACACTGCTCTTTGGGTACATATCCTGTGGTAAGACTGATAGTGCACAGTAGTGCTATTTGTTGTTCCATTCTTCTTACAGTACTTGTTGGACACAACCCAGGACACCATCTGGTACCATCTATGCTGTGTGGTGTGCTTTGTAGATGCTGGCTGTTACCTCAGCATCTGCAATGTCAGGGGGCCAGCACTCTGCTGGGATAGATATTTGGCAGTATGGTGCTGTTAGGGAGTTTGCAAAGAATCTGTTAGGTTGGATGTTGGCAATGTGTGTAGGATTGGTGTATTGTTTGTGATATTTGAGTACTGCAGAGCATATCTGTGGATTATCACCATGGTTTCTACCATCAGTTAGGACAGCTGTGTGATAATCCTTTGTGTCCTGCACAATTTGTATCATCATAGGTACATAGGTCATACTGGGCTATCTGCCCTGGCCATGTTTGAGCATGGACAGACTGTGTGTGAGTTTCGACACCCCTTGCAATGTGCATATTATGCCCATTTAGGGTTTACTTTACTAGATTTGATACAGGGATGGCCCCCAGTGTACACCTACTATCTCCCATGCACTTCACCAGATTTCTCTTGTTGAGTATGAGTGTGGAGCTCAGCCTATCATGGACTGGGATTCTGTTCCAGAGTGTAAGGAGCCTCTGGGTTATGGATCTGTCCCTCCAGCACATCCTATTTATCTATGTGTGGAGGTTCAGATATCTCACTGTGGATTTGGGGTTTCTGCAGTGGAGCATGTCCATTCATTCTGGATTGGACATGGCCTTGTACATCAGGCATACATCGCCTCTGACTGGGCAGTATGCTTGTGAATTGGGCTGTGGTTTCTTCAGGCAGCAGATGACGAATGTTTGGACCCTTTATCCTCTTGGTGAAGTACATTTGGGGTCTTTCTAACTGCTGCAGGTGTAAGGTAAGGTACATCCAAACTGGGGCATTGTTGTCACATATGGGCCTGATAAGGGAAGAGTATGGGGGCACAGTGACCTCTCTTGATCTACATGTGCATCCTTTCATATTAAGGTGGGCAATATAGCAGGTCTTCCTGGCCACCTTGGCAATGTGAGTGTCACATGATGGGTTACTGTCCACTTGTGTCCCTAGGTCCCTGATTACTTCTTCCATACATAATGGATTGCCACCTATGTCATACTTTGTGTGTGCCTTGTTTGGTATTTGTTGAGACATTCATACTCTGCAGTGTCTTCAGGAAAGCTGGCTGGGGTTCCTGGGTTTGTGAGTGTGGTCTGTAGCAGGCTGCAAACAGGGACGCAGTTTGAGCCACTGTTACTTGCCCGTGGATAGTCCATGCTGCTTCTTGCTGTGGTACCAACCTGGGGGTATGGTTATCCTTGACAATTACTGATAGCCACACTCCTATTGTAGTGTGTTCCATGTTTTGGAGCTGTAGAGCATAGTATGAGGCATAACCTGGTAGTATTAGGGTGCTCTTCTGGGCCTTGACCCAGGTTTCTGTTACAGAACAGATATTACCATTCTCCATGCTGTGTTGGGTTTGGTCTGCATGCACCTTGCAGGTTAGACTTCTGGCATTGGGTAGCATTACGTCCAGGTTGTTATCCCTTGTACTACCTATGGTGGTGGGTTTGTGTTTCCAGCCTTATCTATTCAAGGCACAGTGGGAGTGATAACAGCCTTTGCCAGTATCCACACAGCCAGGTGTGCTGTGCACGTGCCATCCCTAGCAGGTGGGGCATCATGTCTTGCTCAGCATGTCATCCCAGGCTGTCAGCCATTTGTTCCACCTTGCTAACAGCAATACTTCAGCCAATTATTGTACTTGATCTTGTTGTCTTCATAGTGTGGCATCATGCTTGGTGAGGGTGAGATGTTAGGCAGGGTCTTCATGTTTGCATATACTAGATGGTGATACATTGCTTAACACATGTCAATCATGCCTCAGGTGGTGCTGCAAGTCTGCCTCTGTCAGATGCACATACTACACTCCCTGTACATGTTTGAGAGCAGGTTGTGTCATGTTAGGTGTCCCTGTTACTATATGAGTGGGTCAGAGAGGGGTATAATTCCCAGGGTTCCTACTGAGCCAGTGTATGTGCTATGTGTTGCCTCTTTGCCAAGGCCGGGGCATACTGGGCATGCCTCCTTCTGCCTACTGGGGCAGGCTCAGGTTGTTCCTCCTCCGAGTCACGCTCTGCCTGTGATGGCCTTGGCAATGGTGGGGGGCTGTTTGTCCCAGCCCTATGCTGGTCCTGCTGCAGCTGTTTTCACAGAATCATATTATGTAGCATAGCACATACCATGACAATTTGGGTACATGTAGTTGGTGAGTACTGCAAGGCTCTACCAGATGTGTCCAGGCACCGGAACCGTGACTTGAGCAGCCCAAACACACACTCTATTACATTTCGTGTTTGTGCGTGTGCCTCATTATGGCGTTCTTGTTCAGGTGTGTGTGCGTTTCTGATGGGTGTCATCAGCCACGGCTCCAGTGCATATCCAGCATCCCCCACTAGGTGACCATGTGGGATGTCCTCATTGGCAAATGTCTAGTACAGCTGCGTCAAATGCCAGATATGGGAATCATGGTAGCTCCCAGGGCAGCCAGCACACACATTCATTATTATGCCCTGGGCATCACACACAACTTGGCAGTTGATGGAGGGGAAGCCCTTGCGGTTAATGTAGGCCCTACCCCGCTCACAGGCTGGTGCTTTGATGCGTATGTGTGTGCAGTCTATTGCACCCACTACCTCAGGGTATTCCGCTATTTGATGGAAGAGACGCATATTGCTGGCCAATACCTTATGGGAATTGGGGAAATATACATGCTCACCGACATGTGCTGACATAGCATCCAGGACCTGGTGCAGTACCCTGGAGGCTGATGCCTGTGATATCCCCATCATATCACCAGTTGGTCTCTGGAAGGTACCTGTTGCTAGTATTCTTAGGCTAACACATACCTTGGTTTCCACTGGGATGGGTTCCCCTCTGTTGGATCTGTGTGTGAGGCATGGCCTGCACAGCTCAACAATTTGCTGCAGGAGGTCTCTGTCCACTCTATAGCGCTCCACTATCTCCAGCTCATGTAACCTCTGGTAGGTGACCCTGCCTGTACACTCTTCTCTGTCTCCTCACTGTGGGTTGTCTGGCAGCATTTGCATTGTCACCACTCTCAGCAAGTCTCCTATGTCTCCTTATAACAGCTATGGCAGCCCCTAGCATGTTTGGTCTGAGTGCAGCTTTTTCAGTTTTCACTTCTAATAGCTTGCTCCTGTCTTGCAGTGTCTCTTGAGAGAAACATACTGCAATGCTGTTTGCAGTGTTTTAAGTGCTGGCCTGGGCTAGTATTCTGCCTGTGTAATTGCCTGCTTCTAATTGTTTTCACCTGCTAGCTCTACCAGTATTCCCTGCTAGCTTCCTACTATTTCTTCTGCTTCCTTTTTCCTCTCTGTTTCCTCAGGGGGGAGCAGCGCGCATACCAGCGGAAACACGTTTACAGTGGCTACCACGTGCGCACACATGCTTACACGGACTAGAATCAGCTTATTCAGGTTAAAATGCGCGCACACCAGCACAAACAGGTTTACAGATCGTTAAACAGGCACCTACATGCTTACTCTGCCTTACACGTGTACACTCTGTCTTACTCGCGCCTCCCAGTGCGCACACGCGTGCATGCATGCACAGCAAGAAACTTTGGTGTTGGCCACGGTGTACACCTTCCATTTCTTGACTTTCCCATGCTTATCTCTTGACACTCCTCTTTCTATGCTCTGTGACTGACATCTTTCACATACCACTTTGCTGCAATGAGCTTGATTTCTTTCTGACATTCCCCCCTGTGATGTCACCTATCTTCTACTCTGTTACTCCCCCTTATCTAACTCTTACACTACACGCAATGTGCTCATTTGCTATGTGACAGTGTGATTCACTATCCTACCACTCATTTACATAGGATTGCCTTCTAATGCTTAGTTACGTGTCTTACATTCAGCTTCCCCCCTTAGCAACCACTAAATGGTGGACATATTGTTTTCGGTCTGCTAGTCCCTGCATTGCAAATCCATGCGTTGCATAAAACCCACATTTGTGGGTTTCAAACCTTTATATTTATGTTTTATATAGCGCAGCCTGTTTGCACGGGGCTGCGCTGCTTTTAAACCTCGCCGATCGCTGAAAAAAAAAATATTTAATTTCATGTTTGCATCGTGTTACCGTGCCAATGGCCACATATTTGGCCATTGGCATGCTGCCTGATACATATGCACACTTTATTTGGAGCTGTCATGGCTCCATTGTGTTACTTGCAGTAACGTACTCATTTGTCAACTGAGTACATTTCTGCACCTAACACGACTCTTACATGGGCTGGTTTCAGCTTTGTGGATCGCTAATCTACCTCATTTGCATGCCTTTCGGCTGCAAGTGATGTAATTAGCATATCCACGCCCTGCCCGTGTAAGAGATGTTTTAGCTGTTTTCTTACACGGTATTTTGGGCTGTTCCTGGATTGCGATGGCTGCGTGGAGTCTCACACGACTCTTAGACTCCGTGCAAGCCATCGTGAATCCTGTAGGCACTCCCTCAGTGTTTGTTTTTAATTGATTGCTACTGTGAATGATTACTGATAGGGAGAAGGAAAACACAACAGAAATGCATACATCCAGTGGATGTGTCAGGTTAGACTTACAGAGTGTTAGATGTAATTTTGTCAAGGTTGGAAATGTAAGCAAGCAGCACACAATTCACAGACACTGTTCATTAACATGCAACCTCCCCTTCATTTGTTGGCAACTGCATATTACATTATTGCCATTTAACATCCTCACACATTTTAAATACAATGATATAGAATGGCTTACAGATTGCATATCTCAGATTATTGGTTAGATAAGAGAAGAATGAACAACAAACACAGAGAGGTAAGACAGAGCTGCATACTTGCATGCAATACTCGTAACTGGTTGTTTGGTGACTCAGTGCACCACATCCAAAATTAATAAATGTACAAATAACTGTTATATGATTTCCTATTACTATAGATGATATTGCCATTGGTTGTATGCAGAATGATTTCAGTTCCTTGCTACAAAGGTGTTTGTGTGGCAAAGAGGGATAAGGCACCCTTACTCTGTTCTGAAGGTTCATTGGAGTGAGAGTTCAAATTCAGACCAATGAAGAAATATTTCATGTGTACTGACATTTTGTAGATGTATGATATAGCTTGCTTTTCCTCATTTCAACTACTTTTTCCTTTTTTTTGGGGGGGGGGGTAGTGTTTCCATGATGTTTGGCATACCGCAAGTACAGGAAATAGAAAAAAATGAATTTCAGGTTTGGCTGTGCTAATCTCGTTTGTGTGAAGTGCAGCAGTGCACAAAATGGACTAGTTGGTTCACCCAGGAAGCAGACAGAACACGTGCAAAACACCTGCAAACTAGGAATCTGTAAATGAGCAAAGGTCTAAATAAATACATTGTTGAAATTTTTGTTTTCCGTCATGCAACTGAGCTTAGCAGTATTATGCTATAGTTAGCAAGGTTCTCCAACAACTGTAGCCATCAATCACCTGTACACAGAACTCAGTCAGACAATAATTAAAACTGGATACATTCAGTTAATTCTGTTGAGCACCACACAAACACCAGTGTTGAGTGGCTGTTTACAAAGAGACCTTAAGAGACCAGTAGGTGCAAGTACACGGCTGGAGTACAGATAGATCTGGGTTCTAGTACAGGATGTGCAACCCACTTTTGCTGTTGTGGCAGTGCAGTTTATAGCAATGAAATGAAAAATAGAGAAGTGTTATTTCAACATTCTTTTGGCAGCAGGTGTAAGAGTAGGACTGCCATACACATAGCCCTGTGTTCTAATACATGATATTCCATACACTTTTACTGTTGTTACACTTCTCATTATATTCAACCTCACTTATAACACTTTATATAGTGGAGCTGATATGAATTATATGTTTGAGGGATGAGACACCATTATAGTGTTTTCAGATATATGACTGAGGGTATACTGTCTACTATATTTCTGTAAGTATAATTCTGCTATCTGGAGTTGCATGGCCTTCACAATTACATAAGACACATACACAACAAGATCTATATCCAATATCCTTGTCAGGTCACACACATGCATGTGTAACAGCTCAAACTGTCACCTGTATTTATGTATGATATGATTACTGACTATGTCTGAGTAGCACTTTATCTGTGGAAAAGATGGAAAATCAATGCTGGGGAAGAAAATGTTTTGTCCCTTATGGCTAGGTTTGAATCCCAGAGTGTAAACATAAATTTTCCTCAGAGTATAAAGGCAAAAGCAAATGTGTCAGGTCATTACATTTATGCCCACAGTGCATATCTGCAATCTTAACTCACCTAACAGTTACCTTCCAGTTTCCAATATATATTTCCAGGCTACATCAGTAGACTCCCCTCAAACTAAGGCCAAGTATCAGATTAACCTTCCAATTGCAATTATTTAAATCCCCCCTCCCCCGCTTGACATTGCTGCTCAATGCTTAACATAGCTGAAATGCAGTTGTCATCATTGCTCAGGTTTGTGCACTACCAGTACACACAATAACTTGAATTGGCAGAAAAGTATCTATTTCCATTGCTCTAGTTTGGCTAGTAGACTTTGCTGGGTTAGAGAGGAATGTGTCAAGTTTAGAGCACAGAGGTGGTGTGTCCAGGAGCACAAGATATTTATTGGACTCCTGGTAAAGCACCACAGCCAAAGGCTTCTGCAGGGAGAGTATTCTGGCTCCCAGTACAAGTCTGAGCATGGAATAAAATTGCACAGGCTGTATCCAGTGTCAATGGCATCATTTTAATGACCTATACAGGTGAAACAAGGAAAGCCTCAACCATTGGATGAATGAATTTCAGACTGCGGACATCTCACAGCTGTGTAAATATGACAGTAAGAGAGTACTTGTAAAACTTAGAAAGCTAAATATAGGTAAGACGGGTATGCATAATGCTCTTCTGTTCCTTTCTGTTCTTTCCCCAGCTGCCACTGATAGTCAATTTAATCAGCAGGCTCATGTTGCTCAAATGGAGAGACTGAGGGAAGCAAGTGGTATGTATGCAGCAGAAGAGAAATATTATTATAGCTTTAAAAGTTAAATATAGCTTTTTGGGTCTTTTATACAGTTGTATCAAACTGAGCATGCATATACCAACTGTAAAAGCAAGTATACATCCATTAGCCTGTAGCACTAACCAATGGTAGAAGCCAAATATTAGACTTTAGTCAGAGGTTGTGAGTTCAAATACCACAATTCACAACTATACAATACTGTTATTTGTTTAATAATATTTACATTAAATTAAAAACTCTATACCTGTGGCACAAATGCCCCGCTGTAAACTGTAATCTGTATAACTGGAACATGCATATGTGCAATGTATGCACATTTCAAGGATTACATTCAACAATCTGTATGCATCTGTTATGATGTATACTTAAATGTAATACTTGTAAAAAGAAAAAATAAAAGTGTTCTGACACTTGCAGTTTTTAACATATTTGGTTTATTAAATTATTTTTATATAGCTCATGGTTCTTAATACTATTTATTCCTTTTACATTGATTACACATTGGTACTGGACTTATCACCACACTAATATTAATTCTCTTAAATGTAGTAACTTCAGATAAAAGACTTGTATAATTGTGTTAATGCATTGTATGGCACATATGATGGTTCTAATTTTATCTTTTTTTCTCTCACTCCAACCCTTATCTCTCCTTTTTTTTATTTTCTATTATGTGTAGTTAAAATGTCTCCATGTCATCCATGTGTACCATATCACTAAATGCTGTACAGTACCGGGAGGTAGGCCAGTCCCAGTGGATCATCCTTCCCTTGCTCCATCAGCTTCAACACCATTGGCCAGCACATCAGGGAGCCAAACTGCCAGCACTGCTTCTGCTTGCCCTTGTACTACCTGTGTCCTCAGGTAGTACTGCCCCAGAAGCTGGTGCAGTGGTATCCTCTGGGAACAGTAGCAGAGGTAATGATTTCATCACCCTCAGTGAGATGCCAGGATTGGTGCCTAGGGTCATGCATGACACCATTGGTATATGCCTATGCTGGATGGAGAGGCTGCTTTCCCTCATGGTCTGTAGGAGGTGAAGATGGCAATCAGTCCAGCCACCAGTGGAGTGGGTAAGGACTCAATTCCTCACTATGTCCAAGCTTGATGGGCATGAGCCTGTGTTGTCCCTTCTTTCAAATGAATATTTTGACATCCATAGGGTTGTGCTAAAATACTAAAAAATAAGCTGTCAGTGCTGCCCTCATGTACCGTGCAAAAATGCTGAGCCACTGGGCTCTCCATTCTTCTATTCCTCACATCACCCAAATGTTCTAAAATTCTTAACTTGACCTTTCTTTTTCTTTATCCTACATACAATTTTATGGGTGTACATCCACACCCAATAATGTAGACTACCCCACAGAAATCACATGTAAACTCATTCTTAATCCAGAGTTTCTTCCCATTTATTTTCCAGCCATCCACATTTTTTATTTTACTACATATTTTGCATGCTCCATAGGGGAAAGCACCCACCCTGCTCCCCATTGTACCTACTGCCTTTTGTTTTAACAGCTCCTTTAAATTAGAATAACTGCCATATGAAAACTTAACTTTTTCCGGGAATAACTTCCCCGCTACTTTGTCGCTATGAATTACTGGCCACAGATTATTTACCAAACCTCTAAGTGTTTCTGAAAGGTTTGGTCACAAAAAATATAGACTCAATCTCATCCAATCCTTCATTTTTCTTTTTAAATTTCTTTGATATACTTTGGTATACTTTTGATATACTTAAAAAGCTGATTAAATTATATTAAGTTATATATGGGGGGAGATGAATTTAAACGCAGACTCTTAAAGTTGGAAACCAAAATCATAGTGAATTTAGGTACTCTGTTACCCAGAGGGTTAAATTTGGAAATTAATTGGGATGCTTAGCAATCACATTCATTAATTTATTACAAAAAAAGGAGAGTTTCAGAACAATGATATGATGAATGGGAATAAAATGCAATAACATATTAAGTTGAACCAGGTAAAGAATGATATATTGTTGAAATGATGATTTTTTTTTATGTTTAATATGTTTAATGTATTTGATAACATATGTATTATAAATGTGTTATGAATTAAATATGAAGCACATTGTAAAGTGGAATATTTAAAACAATGAATTTATGCCATTGATATTTAATATAATAGATATATATTATAAGAAAGTAATAATGTGTCAAAAATGTAAAAAATGCTGAATGTAGTATACATGAAAAGCAAATTTTGTATGCTATCAATAGAGTACAGGGTGTTTTAATGTGTATTGTTGTTCAATATGGGGGTACACCTTTAAGCTTGGTTAGTAGTTTATATGAATTAGTTGAATTTGGGATTAACTGAATGAATTAAATGCATTAACACAATAAATAAGGGAGTATAAAAAGGCTGCTTAAATTGTATTAAGTTATTCCTTAGAAGGCTTGTGGAGCCGAGGTACCAGATGATGAAGTAAAATAAAAGAGCTTGCAACTACAGCAATGCTTCCAGACTGTTTAGTTTTTCATTTGAGGAGAATTCCTTATTCCCTTTGGGGAACTGTTGGTGTGTTTTTTTCAACTTGTCCCTTCTTTCACCCAGGTCATGGTGTCCCCCAACTTTTTGTGTCCTTCACCATCCCTCTCTCTTGTCTTGTTTATTTGCATTTGCTTCCTCATCTACCCAATTACCTGACCCAAAAATCTCTACGTCCCTTACCTAGCAGTCCTCTCTTACTGAATTAAAAAAAAAATCCCCCTCATACACAGCTCTCCATTTCACACACGTCTTCTTGACACACTTGATGGTCCAATTCGCTATACAACATGATTACATTGTTGTCACCCCTCTGTCTGAAGGTGGCAGTCCAAATTCAGCTAATATTCTGCACATAAGATCAGTTTTTACTGTTGAAGAAATGGATAACAATGGTTCTTTCCTACCTCTCTCCTGAACATTCCTGTATTGCATTCCCTTTGTTCTTCCCCCTGCTTGCTCCCTATTTCACCACTTTCCTATGTACCCCATTTTAACACCTATAGTCTGGCCAAAAAATAGAAACACACACAACACACATGTAGCAGAAAAAGGAATGGAAGTCTTTACTTTTGGCCTCTATGTGTGGAGTTTGGCATCACACAGTATTGCCAAGTGACATTGAGTGGCAGTACAATGCAGTTACCTCCATGCATTGCTGCTTAACCCAGTTGTGCTATGCCAACACAAAGAAATGCATGTGCTATAAACAATTAATGTCATTGCATTATCACTGTTTATTTAAGACTTAGATACACCTGGATTTGAACCCAGTATCATCTGGGCTCAAAAAGAAATGTGTCAATGTGTTTACACCAGCTAGTACAGAGTCACTTAAGAAGCAAGTGTATTTCATGCCCTCAGTACTAATTCTCAAACTTTTAGCAATGCAGCTCACATTTGCACACTGCTTAGCTATGTGCAAACAGGGAAAATAATGGAAATGTGCATATCACACACACAGACACTTTGCCAACCATTGCATGACCCGCTGCTTACTCCGTTATGGAAAACTAAATATTATTATGCATTAGTGCTGTTTACTGTTCATTTCCTGTTTAAGACATGAAATTCATATGTAAGCATAACAAACCAAAGTCCCTATCTAACAATATGTCACATATTTAAAATACAGCCATGTGTTACCTCCTCCCAAGCTCTGCAATCCTGGTGTCACAGTACTTTTTTCACACATTTATCTACACTGCATAAATGAATATGTTGCGTGATATGCAATGCACATCAATCTGGTAACATGCCAATCTAAAATGATTCACCCATAAGCCTAAACAGACTTATCTGCAAGGCTATGGAAGGAATCATCATGGACCTTATCCACAGGGACATAGGTAACCTTCAACATACTTGACCTAACCCAGTTTGGTTTTGCAGGGGTAGATCTTGCTTATTAAACCTAGTGTCTTTAATAATGACCACAAAGACCTGGATGAAGGATGACAGGGCATAGCACCTATGTTGATTTATCCATGTGCTGTGAAACTATTCCCAACACAGGTATCATAGAGAAACTCGCAATCTAACAAAATGGGGAATGATCAGCAGAAAAAGCAGCAGCAAGTCCACCACGGATAAAAGTTCTTTTAGAAGGTTTATTAACAAACTCACACTTAAAAAACAATAAATAAAATATGGAATGAACAACTTAACCCTAATAATATAAATAGTTTCACGGTAAGACAAACACCAGCTACTGATAATTTAAATCCAGACTATTTTCTGGACATTAAAGAGTGGTCGAATACCACTATACATTTGTCTAATACTACCACTAATGCATTTAATTTTGTTAGCTACAATGTTTCTAGTATTAATGATATTCTGCGGAAATTGGATTACAGGTTGTTTAAGATAAAAAAGTTACAACTAGAAAATTCATAGGTGGCAAGCTGTGTTAAGGAAAATTTAGTACTAAATGGGTTACGATATTGGAGGTACTCGACTGGACTGGAAAAGAATTCCCCCTTGCATAAAGAAATATTGATTTTATTTAACAGACAGGGGCTCGAATATATGGAATTTCTGATAAAACATAATAATAAATTGATAGAAAATTTGATGGTGGACACTGTTTAATTGGACAGTAACCTTAGAAATTATCTTGACTACCCCAAATTTAAAAAATAGCATCTTAATATTTTTCCTAATGTTGACTACAAACCAGTTAAATTTAAAGAAAAGAAAAGAAAAGAAAGAATCTTGCGTGTGATCACTGGGGTAGATTACCCCGGATGCACCTCCTTCTCAAGTATGGGGTAAAACGAAATTTGGGACCCATCCACACAAGTGCAAGAAGGACATATTAATGATGTGGCTGACAGAGGTGATTTTCCTACTCATACCACTCAAGTGGACAGAGTGATTTACTAACCCCATGAGGACCCTATGAGGACTAATGATCCCCAGAGGCCATTTTAGAAAAATCCATCAGATTTTCCCCCTTTGCAAAGGTTGGAGAGGTTGAAAGAGAAAAATCAGAGGTGGCCTTGGTGGAATACGGGGGGCAACCTGCTCAGTGGAAGAATTATTGGGGGGAAATGAGTTATCAAATACCCCCTCCAAGGACTGCCAACTACAAGCACTGAATAATATGGAAATGACTGTTGACTCTTTTTACACAAAAATTATTACAAATGATGGAGGTGATTTTAAAATATACATTTTTTTCTGATTCTGCAGTGGACACTTGTTTAGCAAACTTGCTGGCTAAGGGTCTGACCTTTGTTGTTTCTAAGAGGGATAATAATGTAAATGTTATTACTGATTTAAAAGAACACATACGTACATTGAATTTCAGACTATTAATGAAACTACTCATGTTCTTTCAGGGTTGAAAATTGATAGTACATGTAATCCACCTCTCCATCCTATTTTTGAAATGTTAAAAAAAATATGTGAGATGGATTTAAGGCTGACCCTGGGTTTAACTAACTATCCACAGGTGGAATATAACATTTCTAAAGAAGAAATGAAAGTATTGAATGAGATTAAGGCATGTGGGCTAAGGATCATAAAACATGATAAGGGGGAGATGTGGTGATTATGGATATGGATGATTATAAGACAAGAATGGAGTTTAAACTCAGGAACTTATGCCAAGGTTAGTATTAATGAATTATATCAAACACAGAGGAAAGTAAAGGGTCAGTTAAATGACATGTTTATTGAGGGCAGGATTACTATAGACAAAATTAATTATATGGTTATGCCCTCTTCTGTTACCTCTGTAATTTCTGAATACCTAAAATACACAAGTCTGTCACTAACCCACCTATTATACCCATAGTGGCTGGCAGGAGGTCCCTTACCAGCGCCTGTGCTAAATTCCTGGACCAAACCCTGAAATACCTGTTAGAGGAAAAAAAGCAAGTGTGTAAAGACATCTGAGATTTTTTACAGAAGATGAACTGGCTAGAATTTTTTGAGGAGGATTTTTTTAGTCACTGTAGACGTGAACAATCTGCATTCTGTGATCCCCCATTCTAATAGTACTGGGTGGTTTTGTGACTATTTGGCAAAAGAAGGGTGGAACAAAGTGAAATTAATTTGTATGAGGAAATACTTGAAATTATTTTGAAAAGTAATTATACTTATTTTGAAGGAAAGATTTATTTACAATTGGAAGGAGTGGCTATGGGTTCGAATGTAGGGGCATTATTTGCAAACATTATTATAGTCAAATGGAAGAAAAGGTTTATTTTTAATGGGCAATTTAATAATTCTATCACATTTTATATTCAATACCTTGATGACTTGTTTTTAATTTGGAAAGACACTAGGAAACAACTAGAGTGTTTTAGAGAATGCATCAATGCAACCACCCATTTTTTGAAGTTTACTATACATGTTGACAAGGACAAAATGTCTTACATTGATGTCGTGTTAGAGAAAAATTACAAAGACAGAAGTTATATTGCTAAGATTTATCGTAAACCCACCTATTCTAACACTACTTTCTATGATTCGAGTAGCCACCCATACCATCAAAAGAAAGGGATAGTTAAAGGCCAGTATTTAAGGGCAGATAGAATGGTAAAAGAGTTTGATGATTTTATTAAAGAGTGTGGTTTTATGAAAATATGTTTTTGAATAGGAGGTACTTTAAAAAAATTATCAAAGCATTATCAGAGGTGATAAAAAAGGAAAGGGATGGAAGGGGTGTGTCTATCCTGGCTAAGGGGCAAGAAACTCAGGAAAGATCTGTGAATGCCCCTGCATGTACCCCCTGCACATATGTTTAATTGCAGAACAACTGGGGTGGTGTATTGCGCTTTATGTCAGGGGAGTAGCTCCTTTTATATAAGTAAAACTGAATGGACTGTAATGTCTCGAATATATGAACATGTACATGATATTAAAATGAATAACAATACAAGTGCCCTGTCACAGCATATTTTACTTTACACGGAACACTCCTTCAAATTTGTCATTTTAGAAAAAGATGGGGGGGGGGGGCTTGGCAAGTACAGCTAGAAATAAGGGAATTGTACTGGCAGCTCTTTTTTGATGCTTTTAAACCCCTAGGACTTAATGATAACTGTAATATAGCTTGTTTGTCGACAGTAAAAGTCCTTGAAAGATGACTGTAGTGTCGTGGTTATTACATCTATTTTATATGCAAAAGGTACTGTGTTCGGTTCCCAGTGGAGGTGATAAGGATTTCCTCTATTTTTGATGTTTATTTGTTTTTTAAGTTTTATTGTGTATTCTTATATAATACTTGCAACACCTTGTTTAACATATTATGGTGAGGTAGGAAATGGAATGAATTTATAAATATACTTGTTTCTAATTTTCATCTATAGTTTATTAGTAGTAATATATTTTATATAAGTGTCTGTTTAATTTTTAAATATTTTTATAAATAATTTATTGTTGCATACTTAATTGTTTTCTTTAAGTAATTAAAATTTCATTTTATATTTGTTACATTTTAGGAGCTAAATTTATGATATGTAATGTTTTTGAACACTGTCTCTTTAAATCTGGAGAAGAGGAAACATTCTGGCTTCAACAAAGGTTATTTAAAGGCTAAAACTCTTAAGACCAAATGAACAGCCAAAAACCAAGAAGACGAATAAAGAAGCAGTAAACAAACTTCCCAAGGCACAAACTCCTGTTAGATGATGAACAGCAAGCAGTTCATTTGGCATAAAAACACTTTTATTCAAGGAAAAAATATTGGTTAGTGCTTTAGTTTAACAATGTGTTAAACTTCATCAGACAAAGAATTTCCTAAGGTGACTTCTTTATATATACTTCCTAAACTTTTCATTGGCTGATTCCAACATTAATATTAAAACAAGGTTTAAAACTACAAGAAGTTACAAAACCTAGTCAAAACCTAGGCTTTACCTCCATGCCTGCTTAAACTAAAAATTAATTGTGTATAGTAAAATTTTTATAATTATTCACATAAATATGACTCCTTAAAAAAAAAAAAAATATATATATATATATATATATATATATATATATATATATATGGGATCCGGACACATGCTCGACTAGCATATGTCCGAATCACAAAACATAGATCACAAATACAGAAAGCGCTTAACATAGAAAAGTGCTTCCGTGTATGTGTGCCTGTTTCGTAGATCGGACTACAGTGCGGGTAAGGGAAAATTCCCTTTTTCCCACTGTAGTGCGATCTCAGAGTGAGAATATTAAAGTGGGTTATGGGGGGGTGCAGGGGGGGGCTGCAGAAACGTAGATTTTATTTTGAACTACACATACACGGAGACACTTTTCGATGTTAAGCGCTTTCATGTATGTGCGTTCGATGTTTTGTGATTCGTACATATGCTAGCCGAGCATGTGTCCTAGATCCATATACATATATATATATATATATTAAGCTATATATATTAAAACATGCATGTTTATCTAGATATGTGTTTAGTGCATTACCATCAAGTCTCTATTCTAATATATCAACCACTTATAAAACATGTAAGCAAATATATGTCAATACAAGGTTCAGTCCATCTCTATAATTATTTAAACATAATAACGCCCAGAATACTCGTGTTTTTTGGTATTCCTAAAATCTACAAGAGTATTGAAAATCCTCCTATAAGACCTCTTGTAGATGGAAGAGACTCAATAACGTCAGCTTTTGCACAGTATTTGGACTACAAACTTAAGAAAGTAATAGGGAGAGAAGTGCAGATTTGTAAAGATTCATGTTTTTTTTGGCACAGGTGAATAAAATCCCCTATGATGCTAATGACATACTAGCTACCATAGATGTCAAGGATCTTTACACTGTCATCCCACAGGACATAGGATTGGAGTGGGTTAATGAGATGCTTTTAGAGCACAGGACAGCCCCTGATACCACCACTCTAATATTAGAGCTTTTAGAGTTGGTCCTTAGTAACAATTTCATCTTCTTTGACCACAATTTCTACTTACAGAATAGAGGTGTAGCCATGGGCTCACCATGTCGTGGAGCATTTGCTAACATCGTAATGGCTTACTGGGAGAGAAAAATTGTGTTTCAGTGTAGATTTAATTCTTACATTAGGCTATATCTCTGATTCCAGGATGATACATGTCTCATATGGAAAGGACCGTCTATAGAATTGGAGAAGTTCTTACAATATATCAAAGAAACCACTTCCTTCCTTCAGTTTACTTGGAAGGTTAGCACTCAATCTATAAATTACCTTGACATTTGCTTACTTAAGGATAATATCAACAACAGATATCATGCTAGGATCTTCAGGAAAGAAACATATTCTAATTCCTTTCTACATTTTAGTAGCTCACATCCATTTCATCAAAATAGGTCAGTTGTTTTGTGGCAGCTCATAAGGGCAGCCCGGATGGTTACAACGCAGGAAGATTTTATAGATGAGTACAGCACTTTGCACTCGATGTTCCTTAAAAGGGCAAACCCAGGTAAGCCGATTGATGCATTAATCTCAGAAGTCACAACATAAAGGATTGGTCACTTTAAACCTATTTTGCAGAAACAAAACACTTCTCCATTGTCAATAGATAATCCCATTGAAACAGTTACAAATGAGTCTTGTACTACAATGGGAAGTCAGCAGAATATTGAAAGAATTGCTTCAGATTTTTCAAAAGCACTAGTTATTATGTTTAGTCAAGAGTCTCAGGTTTTGAGAACTATTTTTGAGAAAAACTGGCCAATTTTGTTAGAAGATTCGTATATTAGACAACAACTGGGAGACAAACCAGTGATTATATATAGAAAAGGGCTAAAAATGATTGAGGTTTTAGAATAGAGACTTGATGGTAATGCACTAAACACATATCTAGATAAACATGCATTTTAATATATATAGTTTAATGTATAAATATATATATATATATATATATATATATATATATTTTTTTTTTTTTTAAGGATTCATATTTACATAAATAATTATAAAAATTGTACTATACACAATTTTTAGTTTTAGCAGGCATGGAGGTATTAGCATGTATATATGACTAGGTTTTGTAAGGTTTTGCAACTTGTAGTTTTAAACCTTGTTTTAATATTAATGTTGGAATCAGCCAATGAAAAGTTTAGGAAGTATATGTATAAGGAATTGACCTTAGGAAATTCTTTGTCTGATGAAGTTTAACACATTGTTAAACGAAAGCGCTAACCAATATTTTTTCTTGAATAAAAGTGTTTTTATGCCAAATGAACTGCTTGCTGTTCATCATCTAACAGGATTTTTGCGCCTTGGGAAGTCTGTTTACTGCTTCTTTATTCGTCTTATTTATTTAAGGGCTAAGTTGTGTGTAGTCTGTTTAGATTTATCTGAGTAAGTTCTGGAAGGCACAAGTTTGAAAGCACTAGTATCCTACTTTATTTAATGATACTTTTTTATTGTTTTTAAGTGTGAGTTTATTAATAAACCTTCTAAAGGTACTTGTATCCGTGCTGGACTTGCTGCTGATTTTTCTGTTGGTCATTTACCATTTTGTTGGATTACTAGTTTGTCTCTTGTGTCTCTGGCTGATCATAGAGAAACTCTCCAATGTGGGGATTAACCCATAAATTACTAGACAGATAGCCAACTGTCTCACCAACAGAACACACACTGTCATAGTTGGGGAATGCATCTCCACCACTAGACCACTTACCAGTGGAATATCACAAGGATCTGTGCTGTGCCCTCAACTGTTTGGAAACTATTTATCTGAAGTACAGGCAAAGGTAGATGGCCTATGACTTTCCAAATTTGCAGATGACTTTCAGCTGGGAGCTCTCATATAGATCCCCCTAACAATGTTAACATATTATAGAAATGGCCTACATAGACAAATAACTAGTGCCAAAATCACAGACTGAAGCTTAAAGAAAAAAATGCCTCATTGGCTCCTTTGTCCATGAACTACTCCTGCTAATAATGATATACATAGCATCCCTGTAAGCTCAAACACAGTGTTGTGATACTTGGGAACACATGTTGATAGCAATCTAAACTTCAATCTTTATCTGTCCATAGTAATGAGACACACATTCTACATTGTGCACCTCATAAATAAGGTCATCACATCCCAAGACCAGAGAGGTCACAACTGTGCTGTGCTCGATCCTTATAAGACCAGTAATTGAGTACAGTACACTATTCTGTCTGTACCTCAATGGACACTTGCAGCAACTAGGGAAAACAAAGAGGTTTGGGGCCAGGAGAATCCACAGCCTCCAAAACATGACATACATGGAAAGACTGAAAGACCTATCATTATACGCAGTATCATGCAGGCTCCTAAGAGGTGACCTATGCCTGGCCTACAGACTAGTCTGAGACCCTGCTTTACTGGAAATGCTGGACATCTGCAAATCAAATGGGACAAGAATAACTTGCTTCAGGGATCTCAACTTAGCCTGTAACATAAACAGAACATGCTGGGGAGACAGATATATCTGCCAGCAATTACCACTCCTCTGTAATAGCATCCCACTGCATGTGAAGCAGTACTCCGCAATGGTCCTATTCAACCGCGACAACTGGATGAGTGAGTGTAAATTCACCCCTGGGGTGGTATCTATATCCCTCATGGACTGGGGCAGTCACTGCTGATCACTAAATCACTCTACTAACAATGACCTTCTAACTATGTGCAATAAGGGTAGGCTTGCAAACACCCTGGGGCCATTAGCCTAGTAACCTTCTATGGAACTGTGAAGCTAGGAACCCATGCAGGCCTCCAAATATATTTTCTCCAACATGTCCTGCTGATATCATCCGCTATAACTTGTCTTGCTTATTATACAAGTCAGACTTGTGCTGTGGCCCTAATGTAAAGTACTGAGTTCTGTAGTCTGTATACTTAGATAGGTAGGGGTTCTGTTCTCACTGCAGTCAAGTGTGTGTGTGTGTGTGTGTGTGTGTGTGTGTGTGTGTGTGTGTGTGTGTGTGTGTGTGTGTGTGTGTGTGTGTGTGTGTGTGTGTGTGTGTGTGTGTGTGTGTGTGTGTGTGTGTGTGTGTGTGTGTGTGTGTGTGTGTGTGTGTGTGTGTCTAGAAGAAAAGCAGAAGTGTGTATGCTACAGTTATCCCTCCAATACCATGAATTGACAGTATTTTGATACTTGCATGTGCCTACACATCTGTTTCTTGCATACCTCCCAACATCTTCTCTCAAACATGCTCTGCTAATATCATCCACTATAAGTTGTTCCACAGATTTATAAAAGTCAGAGATGTGGCATCGTGCTGAGGTAAAATACTGAGATCTGTAGTCTGTGTACTTAAATAGGTAGGGGTTCTATTTTCACTGCAATCAAGTTTCTGTGTCTAGCCAGAAGAGCAGAAGTGTGTATCTACAGCTACTGCTCCAAACCCATGGATAGACAGCATTTTGACACCTGAACATGCCTACACATCCATTTCATGCAAGCTTCCAACATCTTCTCTCCAACATGCCCTGGTGAAGTCATCCAATATAAGTTGCCCTGCAGCTTTGTAAAAATCAGACTTGTGCAGTGGTGCTAAAATAAAGTACTGAATTTTGCAGTTAGATAGGTTGGGGGTTTATTCTCACTGCAATAAACTGGTATGTGTGTGTGTGTGTGTGTGTGTGTGTGTGTGTGTGTGTGTGTGTGTGTTTCTGTTTGTGCACTTGCATGATATTCCAGTGAGCCTTTTACACCAGCCTGTGGGACACTGTTATTGCATACTCTTTTCACCAGACACTTCTGATGTCATCAGATAGAAATTGTTGTCTGAGAAACTTCAAGTCAGCCTTGGGCTATGGATATTGCCTTAAATGCAGAGTTTTATAGTTTGTGTACCAGGATAGTTAGGGGTCCCAGTCTCACTACAGTCAACTGGGGTAGACGTGTGTGTGTGTACACACTTGCATGATATAACAAAGAGTCTTTTCACAGCAGCATGTGGGACACTGTTATTACCATATTCTCCTCAATGGACACTGCTGATGTCATCAGCTATATCTGATTTGTGGATGTGCACTATTCACACTAGGGCAGGGTCAGACACTGACCTGGAGGCCAGGCAGAATTCACCTCATTCTATACAATACAGATTACAGTGACATGGATTTCAGTCTATCCACATACATTGTGGCATGGTTTTTAGGCACAGTGTTTTCTTGGTGAATAACCCCTGTGTGGTCTCTCCAACTGCTGCATGCATCTGGTGAGGTACATACAAAAGAGAGCATTATACCTTTTTTTTAATTTCTCCAAATGTTTTGGGTTTATAATACCAAGATGGGAATGGATCCCATTCCCAAGTCAAAGTATGATAAAGTTCATGGTAATAGTATTGTTTCACTCTTTGATGTCAGCCAAATGTGCTCTTCGCAGCACCCATAATGTGCCCAGTTATGACTCCTTCTGCAATTTGTATGGAGTTACATGGATTGGTAGCATATCTAAATATGACTGTAGACTCTTTTTTATAAGACCTGTTGATCCTACTACTATTGGAACTACCTGAGTATCTTTCTTCCACATTGCTCTCATTTCTGCTTGCAAATCCTGATGTTTTATGAATATGTATCTTTCTGTACACAGGACACTGTAGCCACTGGGTGTGGCAATTTTAATCATCAATACTACTCTTGTCTTTCTTTCTTGTACAACTGCATCCAGTTTCCTAGCATCTATCTTTTGAAATGCTGGTAATGGATGATCCCATGTGATGTAGACTTCACCATTTTCTATGATGCATTGTGGCTCATATTTCCAGTGTTTTTCAGCCACTTCAATACCATAATGTTTACACAATCCCCAGTACAGCAGTCTCACCACATTATTATGCCTTTCAGTATACAGTCCTCCTGCCATTAGCATGTTGCAACCAACAACGAGGTGTACAACTGTTTCCAGTTCTGTTTTACAAAACCTACATTTGTCTGTTGCACCCACATGTTCAATAGACTTTGTAAACCAATGTGTACGTAGTCCACCATCTTGTGCTGCTAATATTAACCTTTCATTTCTTGGTACAAATTCACTTTTCCTTAACCATTCATGTCTTCATTCCTGATCAACATGAGGTTCTTCTAGAAGTTTTCTATACTTGCAACTAGATTTATGCTTTTTCCACATTTCTTGTCTTCTCATCTGGTCCTTCTCCTTATATTCTTTCTTTTATTTTTTGGCACATTCAGTTGCTGCCTGGTTTATATCTACTTCTGGTTTGATTTCCATTCCTGATTGACGCCAATATTCTTCTGCTAGTTTAAGCAGAGAAATCATCTTAGATTTATTCTCCTCATGTTTCAAAACTGTCACTATGTTTGTGTCTTGTGAAGTCAGCAGATATATTGTGGAGTCCCACAATTGCAGATCTATACATGTAATCAATTTCAAGGATGCTCAACCCTCCTTCAGAATGGGGAATATATAATCTTGCTATGCACTGACATTTATAAATCATTTGATGAGCATGAAGCATCCTTCTTGTTTTTCTGTCTAATCTAACACATTTTGGGGCCAGTCAATCACTCCAAAACTGCAAGTTAGGACAGGAAAAGCAAATTGGTTTATAGCTTGGATTTTGTTCTTAGATGTCAGTGCTGTTTTCAGGATTAATTTAAGTCTTCTGAAATATTCCTTACTAAGTTTTATTCACATTTGCTCATGTTTTATTGTTGATCCTTCATCAGTTCCCAAATATTTATGCACTCTTCTTGCTCAAGTTCTTTTATATCACATTCTTGTCCCAAACTGAGGTTTTCCTGCTTTAAAGGTTTCTTTTGCACACTTATCAAGAACAAATGACATTCTTATATCATCTGAAAAAGTTTTGACAACTCGCAGTTGTGCTTTCAGTTCCTCATCTGATGAGCTATACAGTTTTAAAATCATCGACAAAGAGATGACGAGTTTTTACACTTTGTTGTTTACTAGGAGCCGGATTATAGCCATGGCCTAAGCTGTTAAATAGATGGCTTAATGGGTTAAGGGCCAGGCCCAGTGATCAGGCCCGTATGTCAAGGCTGTCTGCTAGGCCCTTTCCTGTCCATTATTTGACTGACAGACATCACAGATGACATATATATCCTGTGTCAAAATAGCTGTCTGAAGGAGTACAGGCTGCAGGCAATCATTGACTCCAGCTATGATATTAGTGTAATACAGATAGTAACAACTGGGTTCCTATTAGAACCACAAACGCTTGAAATGTCGAACGTCATATGGTCGACACCATATGATCGACATTTCAAGTGTTTGAAGGTTAAGCATAATGGCGTTGTTCAGTGCAAAATGGGAGAATTTCCCTTTTCTGCACTGAAGTGCGATCTCAGAGTTGGTATATTTAAGTAGGGGGGCGCAGCCCCCCATGTGGGGGGTGCAGGGGGGCTTGCCTCCCTGCCTGCACTGTTAAGGTAAGTTTTTTTTGTTTTTTGTTTTTTATTATATATTCGAACTTTTGAACTTTGATCATATGTTGTCGAACATATGGGATTCAAAGTTTTGAAAGTTTGATTATATAATATAGACCCTATCAACACACACCAAAGATTGCTGCCACAGCCATGACACCACCTGCAATGACATGAAAGCATGGGGGGATCTGTTACCTCAGGAAAACAAATGCACAACCCAAGTATAATGTAAACATCACAACCTATAATCAGACCAATAGGTATGTGACCTGTTTCCTGGGTAGATGATAAGTGGAACTTCCACCAGCATGTGGTCACAGTGCTGACTACACCCTTGTATGTAACACAACTACTAAGTATGTGAAGGACATCCACATAAGAGTCCATTATACTTCCATAGTTCACATCCCTCATCACACCAATAAACAAGTATAATGCACATGTCTTCATGTACCTCCCTACTCATCTTCCATTGATGTGTAACTGAATTGTACCACCTTTGTCACAGTGAGCTGTCACACATCTTATTGGCCATACCTAGTTATTCTTTTTGTGGTATAAACATTACTGCTTGATGGTGAGGAACCTACATCAAGTTGTTACACCAGATGCATGTGTGCTACCTTTTCTCGTGATGCACACAATGCATACATAGGTGTCTGACAACATTAATTCCATGGGTAACATTTGTGATGGTGTGGATTGTGCCAAGTATATATCCCATGCACATGAGTCAACTAGCCTGTATTGATTATAATGTTGCATACAGGTGCAGCATTGTCCCTCCTAACCCCTCCAGCAGATATTATGGTGCAAGAACATTTTATGTAATTACCCTCATAGAGTGCGGAAATGTCATAATAGTTGTACGGGTGTGTTTGTGCAGAATCATCTCTGATCACTCTAAATCACATATGTTATGCCAGAGATATGGGATTACTGGTGGTATTATTTGGATATTTATACTTGCTTTTTTAATGCTGTCCATGAGCCTTTATCTGTGTCCCACTTGCTGGTGCCCTCTGCGGAAATTACAGTCATATTCAGACAAATCAGTTTGCACAACTTCCCAATATGCACCCTACCCCAATTGCATGTAGCATCCCTGATATATATCCTCTGGATTGCTCATGTAAGGATGCTTGTCTCCCACAAACATCCTCCCCATTGTTATATCAGCTTGTATGACAGTCACATTATACACATTTTCACTGTGTAGTTGCTACTGTACTAAACTGATATATGACTGGTGTTGCTGCTACAACTGTCTTCCATTGACATGCCCTCATTTGCTGTATAATATTTTGTTTCACCTGTCCTCTTTCCATGCGTTCATTCCTACAGTTCATCTCTGAGTCCCTATTCAATGCACACACATCCCGAGTGTTTATTTTACATGGCTGTCCATGCACCTTTACAGATCATTCACACAACTTCAGTACAGAATGGCAGGAATAGGATTTCACAATAGTCTGCACTTTACACACTTTCCTGCACTGTATTTTGACCATATACTTGACTATCACACCTCTCAACAATCCAGATTTTCACAGAATGTCCAGATTTTTTGCCTTATATACCTTTTGGTGTCTTCCTTATCAAATTTGTGGTTTTCTGCCATATCTCTGGAATGATCTCAGGACTGATGTGACAGAATAATTATATACATTGAAGTTTCAGACTTCAAATCCTTTAGAAAATGTATCGTCACACAAACCCCTCATTATTCTAGCACATTTCTAAAGAGCAAATTTATTTATTTTTATTTATTTATTTAGTTAACATTTGCTGACTGGGAAAGTCCAACTAGGACAGACCCTATTTTCAGCAGAGACAAATCATTCCCTACTTCAGGGTCACTGTCTTCCCATTATTTTGGCCTTTGTCCAGAGTTGATGTGAAGGGATTGAGAGCTATGAAAACTATTATCTGTTAAGCCCTGGTCATCACTGTGGCATTCCACGCAAAATCACAGACCTTAAATGCTTTGACTTAAACAGGATTGCTATGCATATTCCCTTACATGGTTTGTTGGCTGGCAACAGAAACCTCACTTATTACGGTGCACGGCATGAATATGCAATGTGTGCTGCTGCTCACCAACCATCAACATGCACACATGAAAACTCTGTGTAGACTTTGCACAAAGCCTACACGGAGTTTACTGAATCCCAGGGATAGATGCATTTTAGGATATTTTAGTTTTTTTTATTATTGGGGTTATATGATGTAAAGCTAACAAGAGTTTTACTGGTAAGGTGTTATTTAGAAAATTACACTTGTCTCATTCTCACAACACTGTCTGTGATATGGCATTAGTTATGCATTAGGAGTTAATAAAATAAGTAAGCACAAGGTCATTGCTGTTTGCAATATCTTGCAAAGGTGAATTCATCAACTACTCTTTCCCAGATATTGTAATCCACTGATTGCAGCTTGCAGAGGAATTAAAAAGTAGAATTCTGAGAGGCCAATTACAGCTGTAAATTGTGCTGGTTTCTGTGCTTCTAATGTATTTACTTATTATACGTATGAATTTATGTATTGATTTAGTTATTTCAGTGGTTCATTGGTTGCTTGCTTGTTTGCTTGTTTATGGCTAGCTGGATTAACCCTACTGAGCTATTTTCATTTTCCAATGAGATCTGAGGAAGAAAGTCTCTCGAAGACATAAGATGTACAATAGGCAATACAATACTGAAATATGAAGTGTGCATTTGATAGAGACAAGGTAGGATAAATCACAGTTGTGACACATGAAGTTTCATTTTTTACATCCAATTATTGAGTTACTATTACCATGGAATATACAGAAACACAAGATAAGAAATATTTGATATATGTAAATGTAGCACCTCAACTGTACTACTGGCATAAGGAGATAACGCCTAGACTGTGGCTTAGGTGGCCCAAGTTTGATTCTTGGCTAAGGTACTTAACTGTGTGGGTGAAGAGAATAGGTGTACCCATCATTGGAAGAGATGTGAGGGGGTGCACATCACAGCACACTGGCATATTTTGTTTCTGGTGGAGACTGGAGAGACAATAGTGCATAGTATTGTCTGGGAGTTGGTGGCATGTCCTGCTGACACTGAGCCTCTTGTAAAAGTGAGGAGCTGGGAAGTGCTGATGCCCATTGCATATCCCACGCAGGCTGTCACTAATGTGTGCTTTGGAGAGTGATTGTATAAAAAAAAAAAAATCTGAAAGCTGCAATATGAAGTTATACTGGGATACCTTGATCTGCTTGCTGGCCTGAAACTAGCAGAGCAAAATGAAAGTCTGAGGAGAAAAAGGAGAGCAATGTTCACCTGGTGAATGAGGAAAGGTATCAGGAAGCTGTAGATGGTCAGCTGCTAAGACACCAAAAATTCAAAAAAAAGTCCAGTGCCTGTATACAACAAACACTTCTATCTTTATAGGTGAATAATATATATATATATATATGTGTGTGTGTGTGTGTGTGTGTGTGTGTGTGTGTGTGTGTATGTGTGTGTTTATATATCTATATGTGTGTGTGTGTGTGTGTGTGTGTGTGTGTGTGTGTGTGTGTGTGTGTGTGTGTGTGTGTGTGTGTGTGTGTGTGCGTGTGTGCGTGTGTGTGTGTGTGTGTGACACACACAGACAGTGTGGCACAGTGGCTCAGTGGGTAGCATTGTCACCTCACAGCAAGAGTTTTCCCAGTTTGATTCCAGTTTTCTTGTTCCAATATCACACAATGGTATGAGTAGATTGGCTGGATATGTGTGAAGTTTGCTCTTTTAACCTATGTTGCATAAAATTTAAAAAATATCACTCACTAGGTATTGCAGATCATTATTGAAGGGATGAGACATAGAGGAGACAGAGTGACATAGACATACAATTTTAGTTAGTAATGAAGCCAAGCATAGTTAGATTGCATGGAAAGGCAGAATTCAATGTGAAATGTCAAAATACTTTAAGGAAATGTTCAAAATGGCATGTTATATGGATGAAGAGAAAAACAGAGGATGATAAAGCAGGTTAATTTGAAAAGATATGAATGCAAGTAAGCAAATATGCAGGATAAAATACTAGAGGATAAAACTGTGTGCAAGATGGACACTATTGAAATACATCAAAGAAGAGTGTTGGAACATTCCTTGATTAGTGCTATGAAATGGGTGGAGAGAGGAACTGGAGAAATAAAGATGGAATCCAGGTATGGAGAGAGATTTGGATCAGGTGGAGTGGTTTCAAAGGATGGCTAGGAAGGTTGTTCAAAGGATCAGAAAAGGAAGATGTTGGAATTTAGGAGTGGTATGGCATTATGTCTGCTGGGAAGACAGAATGGATGTGTTATATAGGAGGTCAAAACTGATGGTGACAGGTTTAGATAGGGAAACAGTGATGGAGCTGTGTCAGAAGCAAATAGACATTAATGAAGATGATGAGAAACCAATAGTGGAAGAGATGGTGAGTAGACTGTGCAGGTTAGGGTGCTGTAGGAAGAATCAGAATAGCTGGAAAAATAAACACTGGCAGAAGGTGAGAGATAGGTTAGGATAATATGGGTAAAATACATGTGAGGTTGTTAGTATATAAGCTCAAACATTCCAAAAAAGAGCCTAAATAGCTTGAGTTGATAAGCAGCAAGGTATGATGATTGCCAAGAAAATGAGACCAGATAAGAATTTATGAACTTTTACAAGAATTTGCATGGACAAAGAGAATTGGGTAAGAGGAAGTTTAAAAATGTGAAGGTCCAGATTTCTGGGAGGATTTCAAGAAGATAACCCAAAAAGAGGTTCCTTGGGGGAGTGGTAGCGTTGGTTAGGCATATGATAAAGGTAAATCAGATTATCCAGATAGCTTCCCATTTGAGGACTCTAAACTGATAGAAATGCAGGTGGGGGAGTATTCAGTGAATCTGTTTAACTGCATAGAAGAAAAGGACAAAGTGCCATAAGCAATCTATCAGGCAAAGGTAGTATTGTATGAAATGAACAGGTAAAGGGAAACTTGGCAAATTGTATACCAATTATGTTATGCAATAATGATGTAAAAATTATGCCTAGGATACTTACAGTTTCTCAGATATGTTGTTATTAAAGTTAGTGGAAGAGCCACACGTGAGTTTTGTGAAGGTCAGGTCAATCCCAGATCACTGGAGATTGCTGATAAATTTTATGAGCTTGTATTAGAGGGAAAAGATAAATGGATAAATGACATAGGGTAGCTTTTATTTAGTGAGTTGGTGTTTTATGATGACTGTGTACAGAGTATCTAAGCATTATATAAGTTGTTGATTGCCCAGATATTGGTAAATGGAGGTCTGTCAAATAATGTGAGCTTAAGCAGTTGGAAAAGGTAAGAATACCTGCTGTCCCCTTCAATTGTTGTTCTGTTCACTGAGAAACTGGCACAGAGAAGAAATTGTAAGACTGAAAGTTGGAGAATGAGAAAATAAAACAGTAGCATAGACTTGTTTGAGAGAGTGAGATATAAGCATGATGAAGTGATGAGAAGTGGACAGAAACATGGTAAGGTTTTTAAAAACATCAGGTCCAGTGATAGATTGTAAATAAATCCTAATGATATTCGAACAGGGGGACCAATAGAAAAGCTCAGAGTATTGGAAATGCATAGAAAAGTATACTATCAGCAGCACACTACTGGACCATTTTAAGAACCCTGAATGTAACTTAACATGCCTCTTTAGTGTCATTTGTTGCATCTTGTGTTATATTTAATATGATATTAATCAGCTATGCCAAGATATCATAAAGTGTGCCATCTAACATAAGTTTCATCACAATAATGATCAACTTTTAATAAAATTAATAATTTAACATTTGAAACTCTAAATGAAAATAAATGGCTTTAATTTCATATATAGTCGAACGAATCAAACTCTACCATTTAAAAAGGGAATTTGTAACCACATAAGTAGGGAAATAAATAAATAAATAAATGATTTACCTTGTAAAATGTAATATTTAGTGCCTGCTCATGTGTAGTCAAGCACTTCTTTAAATTAATAAGAAGACATAACCAAGAAATATATTGATTTTCATTTGTCCTTCTTTTTTTATACTGTTTTTGTTTTTTATTAGCCAACATATAATTAGTTCTATGAATCAGTTTGAAGAATTCTCAAACCAAGGTTCAATAATAATAAAACAAGTACATTATTAATTAATAAAAAAATTTAAAAAATCATACAAAAATATTCTAACTTAAATTCAATAACAATCAAATGAAATACCTTGGTATAACCAGTATGTCTAATATAAAAGAAATTATACAAACTTTCAAAAGATTGTTGATAAAATTTTAAGTTTAGTCACAAATTGGAACAAATTCTTCTTTGCCATTGAAGAACAATTAATGCTTATTTAGATGGTAATTCTTCTTAAAATATTGTTTGTCTTACAATCGTTAGTACTATCCCCACCAAAAAAATATGAAGAAGATAAATGATATTCTACTTAATTTTTTGTCATACTAATAAACCAAGAGTTTCCTTTGATTGGCACAAAAAAAGTTGGGATTATGGTGGAATAGGATTACCTGCTATTCAATTGTATGCTACTTCAACAATTGTAAAAGTTATAGCATTGTGGATAAATTCATCTTATGATTCAAAATGGAAACAAATACATCAAGAAAAATTATGAGTAAATAATAAATATATCATAACTGGTCATAAGAAAATAGTCCCAAAAAGTTTTATCTAGTTATTAAAAGATTTTTGCGTAAATGGAATTATACTCTCTTCTCAAATTCCCTATTTAAAAAAACATCATTTACTCTTACCAAAAATTCACATATTCTAACCATTGTATTAAAGGCTTAACGTTTTCTATGTTTCCAATTGCATATACAAATGACTGCTTTGACACTAATAACTTCAACAAAATACTAGTATTAAAAATACTAGTATTAAAACAATAAAGTAACAAATTATTGGCATCTATTCTTAAATGGTACTGATACATACATACATATATGTATATATATATATATATATATATATATATATATATATATATATATATGTATATATATATATATATATATATATATATATATATATATATATATATATATATATATATATATATATATATATATATATATATATATGTATAATGTTGAAAATTATATATATATATATATATGTATAATGTTGAAAATTTAAGGTCCAAATACAATCAAGATTCTGAGAACTGGTTAATTTTACAAATAGTTAGAGTACAAAGTAAAGGGGTAGCTATGGGTGCGTCATGCGCACCCGTTTTCGCCAATTTGGTTATGCTGGATTGGGAATCCAAATATGTACTTAATAATAGTGTGTACAGCTCTAATATTATGTTCTACACTAGATTTTTAGACGATATTTTTATATTGTGGAAGGGATCAAATGATGACATTGTCAAGTTTATGGAATACATCAATGGTACCACAAGTTATTTTAAATTTACATGTAACCATAGTGACAGGGGTATAGCATTTTTAGATACATACATTTATAAAACAAACGATAATGAATTTGCCTCTAAGGTGTTTAGGAAAAGTACTCATTCTAATGATTATGTGTATTATACTAGTAATCATCCTAGACACATTTTCAAGAATATTATAAAAGGACAATGCATAAGGGGAGCTAGGATGTCATCTACAAGAAAGGAAATGGAGAAAGAGATGCAATTAATTAAAAAACTTTTCCTTGATAGAGGATACCCCACCCTTCTTATTGATGATACGATCAACTACGTATCCAAACAATGGAATGACAAGTACATTCCATTATTAGGGAAGTATGAACACAAGATAAAGGTAGGATCCACCAGTAGCTTCCAAACTGATAGAGTTTGTGTCCTTACATATACACCTTATGTTGACAGTATTAAGGAGATATTAACAAGGCATTGGGACATAGTTACTGTATCAAAGGCAGACAAGGAGAAAATAGGATTGTACCCAAAAATAGTATACAAGACCGCTCCTAATATAAAGAAATTACTTGAAAGAGCAGGGTACGTAGAGGGTCATAATGAGCTTGATTATAACCCCACTAAGAAATGTGGGAGATGTAAACAATGTAATTACATCAATACTCAGTCATACACAAAATTGGAAAACTTGAATGGGACAAAGATCAATAGTTTGAATGGTAATTGTTATACAAAACAGGTGGTCTATTTAGCGAAGTGTATAGAATGCCCTGTATTCTATATAGGAAAAACCGAAAGACAATTGAGGCAACGTATCTATGAACATTATTACAAGATCAAATGTAAAGATATGAATAATGCGCTCTACAAACACATTAGTGAGGCAGGGGATCACCATTTTTTCCAGTTCACAATTATAGACAAAGAATATATTAACCCATTGGGAGGGGACTGGAAAACCAGACTTGCATGTAGAGAGAGCAATTGGCAAATTCTAACTGATGCCACAACGAAACCTGGCCTCAATGACTACATTAGTATTAAGCCATTCTTATTATTGAGATAATAATTAACATTATTCCCACAAGTGTTCAGTACTAGCATTAGTACCCCTATTATCCATCAATTATATGTCACATTGGAGGTAATCATTTTTTTAAAATCTGTTTTAATGAGTTTTTAAGTAATAATAATAATAGAAAAATTTTTTAGGTATATATTTATAGAATTCTATTTATTATATTTATTATTATTATTTATTTATGTATTAGTATATATACTATGTAATTATATGGATTATTACATTGTATTATATGATATTTATACAGAATTTTAGAATGGTTAGAATTAGGTACATAATATGCAGAATGCACAAGGATTAGAAGTGAATATGATATGATAATATATATTTATATATTTTTATATTTTAAAGCTATTAAATGTATACCATATACTCAATTTTTGTAGAGTTACAAACTTCCTTGGATAACATAAGCTTGTTTTTCCAGGTATAAACATATACATATATATCTTTTCATAATACCTGGTATTAAATAATTCACACAAAGTATATGACAGTAGCTATCACGCTTTTTGTAAGGTGTCTGTGCCTTTAAATTTTATAAGCTAATGATCTATAATGAAGTTTTGGCGCCTAATTTGATATAAAAAAGGGAGCAGTGGCTTAAGTAAATTGTTCTGATGAAGTCTGCCTTTTGGCGGATGAAAGCGCTTAACATTGTTTGTATCTGAAGTGGAATACTTTTTTATCGTGGAATTTTAATGTTATCTTGTTCTCAATAAACTGTTTTCAAGGGAAGCTGCGTACAGCCTTTATTGCCGATATCCAGTCTGGTCGAGTGTTGTTCGTTTGAGAAGATAGGAGATCTGTCATAGCAGAGCAAAGCAAACCTACAGTAGACTGGCAATAGAACACATTACGCAAGATAAGCCAGGTCTAGGAAAGTACAAATGAAATCAGGCTGCTGGATGCATGCCAGAAAATGGTAGGTGAAACATGCAGAAATGTAAAGGAAAGGTCAAGAGGTAATCCACGGCAGCCAAATGTAATTCAACACCAAAGGCACCGCAATAGTAGTTCCGGTAGTAAAACACATAAGATACCCTGTGGCTACGATCATACATACACACCCTATGACATCATCGGTGTTCACAACACAATAGTATAAAGTGTGAAAGCACCCTACACACACCTGTGTATTCCCAAACAATGCACCATAGGTGTAAACACATGGGGAACTTTTAAAATGTATATGTTGAGAGCTGCCATAGCTGTGATTCATCAGCATGTGTTAAAGACTGACGGTGTTGTGGAGGATGATGCCGACAACCACCGCAGGCCCTGGAGGAGGAGAAGAGTGTTCAGACCAAGGGTAACCTACTAGGGGCTACATGATCTGGAGATAGTAGAGCGTTACAGGGTGGACAGGGACATCTTACAGCAAATAGTGGAGCTGTGCCGCCCACGCCAGAGAACCAGAAACAACAGAGGGGAACCCATCCCAGTGGACACGAAGGTATGTGTAAGCTTGTGAATACTAGCCACAGGTACCGTTCAAAGACCAACTGGAGATATAATGGGGATCTCACAGGCATCAGCATCCTGGGTACTACACTAGTTCCTGGATGCCATGTTACCACATGCCAATGAGCATATATACTTCCCCCGAACTCAGGAGGAGTTGGCCAGCAATATGCATCACTTCCACCATGTGGCACACTACCCAGAGGTACTGGGTGCGATAGACTGCACGCACATACATATCAAGTCCCCACCCGGTGAGTATGGTAGGCGCTACATAAACCAAAAGGGATTCCACTCCATCAACTGCCAGATCATGTGCAATGCCTAGGGCATTATCATGGATGTGAGTGCTGGCAGCCCTGGAAGCTACCATGACTCCCATATCTGACATGCCTCACAGCTGTATCAGGTATTTGTCAGGGGTGACATCCCACATGGCCACCTTGTGGGGGATGCTGGCTATGCACTGGAGCCGTGGATGATGACTCCCATCAGAAATGCACACACACACCCATGCAAGAACACCATAATGAGGCACACGCACAAACCAGAATCATCATAGAGCATGTGTTCGGGATGCTGAAATCATGGTTCCGGTGCTTGGACACATCCGGTGGAGCCTTGCAGTACTCTCAAGGCACGTGTGCCCACATCTTCATAGTATGTGCCATGCTACATAATATGATCCTGCGGAAACAGCTGCAGCAGGGACAAAATGGTGAAGGCCCTCTTAGCCCACTGCAATTGCCAAGGCCATCACAGGCACAGAGGTATTCAGACCACAAACACACTGTGCCAGCCCCAGTAGGTAGACGGAGGCATGCCCAATATGCCTACGCCTTGGCAAAGAGGGAACGTATAGCACATACTCTAACAGTGTAGGCCCCTACGGACTGACACACCTCTCCACCTGCACACACAGTGAAATGGATTGCACACAAACACGACCACCTGTAAATTGTAATGTATAGGTGGCCCACTGTGTGAATCCTACATAGGCAGCCCTCAAACATTGTACACACAACAGCTATTGGAACACGGAATGTCAACACCTGAACAGTACATGCGCCTATCAGCATATGTTGGTGCTGTGTGTATAGGTTCCCAGGTACATCAGTAGGTACACGCTCGATTGTCAGAGGCCATACACCAAACGGGGCAAACAGTGTCTGCTGTCACCACAACATCGAGTAACCAAATGTCGCTTAGTGGAGCAGAAGCAATCGCGGGAGCACATGTGTGTAAGCACTGTTCTGCACACACTCAGCACGGATTCCCTGCTGCGTTAATGAGGGGCTCCACATAATGTAATCATGCTTGTTGTGTCAAGGCATGGGGTGTACCCATGACAGGTATTCATCACCCCAGCATGCTCCACCTACGGTCGTTTGAAGGTGTAGCACAGCATCATGTGTGACTCACTGTGATATACATACCCAATGCCGGAGCACATCCAGTAAACATCACATGGACATACCATTAACTGGACTCATCAATATGTAAACTAACTGAGTTACCCATGTGAGTGCAGTATGGAGTAACAGCCGTAGTATACACCACATACAATACGACATAACACGTGTACAAATCCCAGATTTCCAAGTGTTAAATGCAGTAACCGTCGTGCATGTTCCCGGTCCCACATCCTGCAAGGGATGTAACGTAATCCCGAAGGCACGAGTAATGCATGTCGGATGCAGGTCATCAGATCATGTTTAGCACACGTTAGCAGGAATATGCGTTGCCCACTGCTGGTAAGCGACATTTAAATATGACTATACGGATATGCGTGAAACAGGGCTAAGCTTCTCCAAATATCGTGCAGACCATGGTCAATGATGTCCAGAAAAGGTGAAACCAGCATTATTCACCCCTGTACTAATAGCGCCTGCTCTGAAGGGTAAAACGACCACTGCCAGGAGTAGAACACTCAATCATGTATACAATCACCTAACACTATTGCTAGCCAAGATGTACCTCGGTAGGGTTGCCACCTCTTCAAATGACCAATGTGGGTCATACATCAGATGTCTGCAGGCCGACACATACACCCGGCCAGTACGAAAATCAGAACTTCACTGTTTTGCCTAGATAAAAGCTTATTCTTGTAATGTTTTAGTTACTTATTCTGTTTCTTATAACATATAGGTGGTTCAGATACAGAATAACTGTTTTATGCAACTATTACATAAACTATAGGAAATAAGTTTGTCCTAAAATCTCAGGACATTTGCCATGTTTACAAATATTTTGCAGGACACAACTGCCCAAAGAAGGACTGTCCCTCGCAAAGTGGGACAGGTGTTAACCCTAACCTACGGCAGGTGTGTAATGTGACAGGTACAGACACAAACGTGCGGAGTCCAGGAAACAGTATACACCGACAAGTAGACAATGAAAGGTGTAGCTTGCCTGTCATTTTCCCTGTCCGATATATATATATACATATATATAGATATATATACACATATATACATATATATATATATAATACAGATAGAAAGGGCAATAGAGTGATATATGTTGATATATACGGATTCACCGATATCTGCTAATATATAGATAAGTTAACGACATTCATAACATCTTGGAGGTACAAATAAATAGGATACCGCCAACTATGGAATGTGTCACATACTGACACGTGTAACCACAAGGCTGAAAGACTGAAAGAACACAGTACTGGAACAGTAGAACCGCGAGTAATAGTATGATGAAATGAAGGGACATTTACTTACCACTGCCGGTGTTGCGGTCCACGTAGGTACTGTGTTCAACTGTGTTTGTGAGTGCTGTAGTCTGTGTATGTGTGTGTTAAGGGTGCTGTGTGCATTTCCATGTGACTGTAATGTGTGTGTGTGTGTGTGTGTCTGCATCGTGTGTCTGTTAGTGCCAACTCAGAGGTAGATCATTACGGTAGGTGTGGGTATAGCTAGCCGTAGACATACGGTTACCACCTGTCCCACATTAGGGAGGCAGCCCCTCCCTGGGCAGGTGTGTCCTGACATAAAACATTACAAAGGGCAACTATCCGAGATTGTAGGACATTATTATGGCCCATATATTATGTAATAGTTGCATGAAATAGTTATGCCTGTATGTAAGAAACGTAAATGTTACATGCAATATGATAAGTAGCCAAAGTCCCACAACATTAGGTATGTATTGAGGATAAAAGTATGTGCTATCCTGTGTACTGACCGTGGCTATGTGTCGGCCTGTAAACACCGCTGTGTGTCCCGCAAGTGTCCAACAATGGCCATATGAAAAGGTGGCAACCCATGGCAAAGAGGTTCTGTCACCAACACAACTGCAATGACTGCAAATATCTGGGACAGAAATACACAGGATAGCTGTCATTTAGAAATATCCCTTTACATATCGCTGCAATTCTGGAGGTATGGAAGTATCAACCTCACCTGCATACTATATAGAAACCAATTAACAATGGCCCAATGTAAAATCCCGTAACATAAGTCTACTAACTGATAGCTCTTTAATTAGAGAAGGAGCCCACACACATATATATGGAATATGTAGAAATGTAAGCCCCACAAACCAGTATATGCTACGGTACACCCACCAACATCCCCCACACTAGAAACTATAGAAATACAGACTGTAATTACAGCACAAACATCCAGTCAGTCAATTACATCTGCAGAACCGTTAACATACCTTGTGAGAGACACAATTAAAGGTGCCATGCAAAATTGTAGCCGTTGTATAATGGAACAAACGGCGATGTTACAGGTTTTGTTTGCAATAGTCCGTTATCAGATGGTTGGGATGACAGGTACACCCACATGTTGAACCACATACTCTAGCCATCACACACGATCCACGGGGGACATGAATCCAAACTATACTTGTCTCTACACATAGCAGTTGCAATTACACACAAAAAAACACAACACAGGCCGTCTCCCCGAAGGTAGGGCAAATGGGCAACGCCCAAGTGGAGAATTCAATTATACCCCACTGTTGCCGTGTAATTGGCGAATGGAGTAGCTGCACAGCTGATGAGCAAGTAATTAGTCACTCAGGAACACCAATTAGCTGCAGGAAACCACATGTTACATGTATCGACGTATATAAGGATGACTTGCCAGACATTCAAACTGTATGCTCATACAATATAACTGTTTAAACAGTGTAGGAGAGACAAAAGTCCGGAACGATAACAAGGTATGTAGAACACTCGATGTAAGTGTATGTATAACATGTTTTGTATTAATTATGTTAGTGTATGTATAGCCTGGTCTGCATTAATTAAAAGTGTCCGCAATGCATAAAGTGGGAAAAGGTATTTATGTAGTGATGTCTTGCTGAGCATACTAATGCTTGTAGAAATTGTGAGTCCAGCAGTGGGCCACAAAGTAAACATCACAGACACCACAAGGGATGCTACATGAGGGCTTTAAACAGAACAATTCCATACCACTCGCCGTCAGTGGTAGGGTATGCCCAACAAGTATGTGCCATAGCAGGGGATAGTATATGTTGATATACTGTCACAGTAGGCATGTGTATGGGCATATAATGAGAATGACATGTCTAAGGTGGTCCCGCTGTGCAAGTATGCTTTGCATTATGGGATACTATGTAAAATATGTGTAATGTATAGTATTGTAGGTAGATATGTCACATATGCTACACAGCATAACAGGCATATCATGCATATCAAAGGTATCGTCTATTGGCATGTACAATAACAGGATATGTATGGCTTGTAGTCACGGGACATTGTAATAGCTAATCTAAATGGAATGGCTACCAAGTAACCATGCACAAAGGACATGTAATAGCTTCACAGGTTCATAGTGGGGTACTACGCAGCCTGGCAAGTCTATATATAAGCACAACTAATGTGTTCACACTAGTGGCACCTCTCTAGGGTAGTGTCCTGTGAACAGCAGAGCCATGTGTTACCTGCACCTCTGCACAGTACAGCCACTGCAGTGATCCCTGGCATACATGTGTCTTCTCTCATCCACCAAGTGAGGTATCACATGAACAGTGCTACTGAGTGTCCCTGCGTGATGTACATAGGAATCATGTTCCAAAGCATGGTGAGTGCCCGGTTTGGGAATGTAACCCTCAAGCACATCCCACTCATCATTGCGTGTGTGCACATATCCATGAGCATGTTGCTCACAGTGGCTTTTGCTTATGTCGCGTATGTGGAGTATATCCATTAATATTGTTGTGGACATGGGCCCTGTCTGTTCAGCAGAGGTCACCCCTGAGTATGTAGTATGCAAATGTGTACAGACATGGTGTCCGAAGTTCAGCTGCATACTTTAACTGTTGGAGATCAATAAACGTCATGGCGTGTTAATGTTGTGGTATGTAAAACTGTAGCTGTCGTGTAATGTACACCCTAAACAGGGTGTTGTACCCTTGAATGTGTGTAGACGTCTGGAGTTCAGAGATACAATGGGTGTCTATGTACCAGCTACACACCCAGTACAGATAAGTGTGGCCACGTAGAAGGATATCCACGCCACAGTGGCAATATGGTAATCACAGGAGTGGGTGCGACATACGTGTGTACTACGACCACGTACAATATGACATGTATGTAGGGGACTACCACCTATGTGATAGTTAGTGGGTGAATGGTGTAATGCAAAGGTGATGTTCATGCACCTTGTGTCATGCAGCTTGAGGCCATGATATTCATATCAGGTATCCGTCACAGTGACACCCATATGGATGGAGTCAGTATCAGCTGGTGGATCAATCATGGTGCTTTGTATGCAGTGGTTTGTAAAGCTAGGCAGGGAAAGTCCTTCTGTGCTAGCCTGTACCTCAGGGAAGCATATACCAAACATGAGGGGCCCTATGACTGAGGACTGTGGTATGCTAAGTTTAACTGAAATGCAGTAGGTACTATGGTATGCTACCCTCATTGCGTGTGTCCTTTCCATGAGCCGCATTGCATAACATCCTGAGACATAGGGTACGATGTGCAGGTGGATGTGTATGTTGTCAATACCAGAATGGAGAACGGTGCTGAAAGGCAATGAGAGGACAATGTAGGCTGTGTGGACCCCCGTACCATCATCAACTACCCTGGTAACTGTATGAAAGGAGTCCACCAGGTGTAGGAGCCATGCTCTGACCCTAACAGGTCCAACCCGGGTGGCATCAAAGGACTGGAGCCCAACAATGTCTCTGTGAATGACGTCCATGATGATGTGCCCCATAGCCATGCAGAATAGTCCAGTCAGGTATGTAGGGCAATAGTCCCACTCGTGCATTGTGGCACCACCTGTATGGAGTGTAATAACTGTTGCTGTGTGCCATTCAGTGGCCACAATGTCTGATACAAGGCTATTACTGAATATGGTGGCCTAGTGGGGAGACATGTCATTCAGAGGTTTGTGGACATCACAGCCTGGGATTTTGGAAGGTGACATGGGGCCAGTGTCCCAGGACATTTAGAGTGCAGGTCAGTACTGTGTAGGTGTGACCACAGGGACACCGCAATGTTCCTGCATGGATTGTGGCCCTGTAGTGAGTGAGAGGGTGTAATGTTAGCATTGAATCCATCCGCCAGCATGTTGCCAACATCACCTGGTTCTGTAATGTTTCTGAGTGACTGTTGTGTGAGAGCAGATGTGGGTATTGCCATTGACTACTGACATATCACCATAATGCCTTGTGGTACACCCCGGAATGTGTCACAGTAATGTTTACATGGCTAGTTTTGGAGCATGTGATGAGGGATCCCGTGGCCCTACCGAGGCTGACCAGTGAGCTACCCCACCCATGGGATTGTACACCACTGTGCAACAGCTTCCACCTTTTGTTGTAAATTATGTAAATTGAACTTGACCACCAGAGTGGTGTCTGTTATCTGGTGGGTACCATCATGGCTCTCTGTGGAATAGCATGATCCATGCAGTTGTGTACGTGCTAATGAATTGCACTGGGGTATGTTTCAGCGTTTGTATGTGCATTGTCCATCTGCACGGGTGTCATGACATTAACTACCACTGTCATAAGACATCTGTAGTAGGTGTTGTAGTACTCATGTACTGTGTATGCCGTGAAGGGTGTGGTGCCAGGATGTGGCTAACAAGGGTGATTAGCATATGTTCGGAATCCACCAATGAGGGGATAACCCCAGGTGTGGAACACCAGTCACATGTTGGTAGTATTCATGTCAAGGATAATTTTGGTCTTGGAGGTGGTGTGTATGGGTTGATCCAGCCGAGTGGAGGCTATGACTCATGGACAGCGTTGGCCTAATGTGTCGGTACATGTGTGGCTATCCCAGTTAAGTGTGGGGTAGTGTCAGTCTCACATCAGTAGTAGCTGTCTGAGCCCTACTGTCCAGTACACCAACAAATGAGGTCTGGTAACCGTGGGGTATGTTGTTGAATCTGTAGCTTGTTACAATGTGTATAGCAGTTCTGGACACAGTTATTTGCACATGGAGCACCTCTGCTGCATTGTGCTAAGTAACTAGCCAGGATGTGTGTACAACATAGTGGAATATGGGAACACCTGAGCCATGGGTATGCCAGTCCAGGTACGTGCCTGAAAGGTATGGTCTGTCTATAACCTGTCATTGCAGGTGTGCTCTGCAGAGCCTAGAGGCAGGTCCCAGTCACTGCAGAGATATTGAAGTGGTGCATTATAAGGTGTGCCTTGCCTGCGTACGTCAAAGAGGAAGATGTCAAGCATTGCGTCACATGACCCCATGTTTTGCTTGCCAGTTCCCGTTCTGGTGGTGACTGTTATTGGAAACTGTGCAAGACAGGCAGTATAGAAGCAGCAAGAGCCTTACATGTGATCTGTACTCCCAGGCCTGACAGGTGCAAGTCATCTGTGCCAAAGCATCGTGTTGTTTGACCAGGTCAGTCAAAGCGGACAGATACCAGATGCCTGTGGAATGACAGCAGAAGCATAGGCAACTGTTGATGTGACACAGTCAGTCATTGTACAGTGGTATCAGGTCCGGATGAATGCATAATGCTCCCCAGGGATTGGACCACACCTTCAGGGCTACAAGACTGGTGAGCTATTGCATGTCTCTGCACACGTAGTCTGTGAAGTTGCATCTCAGGACAGTCACACTAACATGGAGAATGACAGTCACATTGTACCTGGTGAAGTGTGGCATGGGTGCATTTGTTATGTTGCAAAACCAGTTACCCGACAGCAAGATGTAAGTGACTATCACCTTGTGTAGCCTGCTGAGTGGAACAGCAGTGTGGCCGCCTACAGAGTCACCTATGACTGGTGTGTTGTGTATGTTATAACACCCTATTGGCTGTATGTGATGGGCACACATGAGTCTGTGGGTTATAAGTTGGTGTTGCTGTGTTTGGTGATGGGGGCTGCCTTTGGTGCCTACATAGAGCATGGAGAGGTACTGCACAAGTTGTCCTCGTATGTGTGGCCTGTGGTGGAGATCATGTGAGACTATGTGATGAGTGGGGTGTGTTGCAAATGTTACACATCCCCACATGACTGTCAGGTGCAGTCAGGTTTGGTGACAGCATTACCCCCAGCAGGGCTGCATATGCACATCCCCCACCGGCTGTAGTGTCGTATGTTGGGAGGTGAGCATTGACTGTGTACATGAGACAATTGCTCTATTGCCACATGTACAACATATCCATCATATAGACAGGCAATAGCACTGGTACGTGACAGATGGACATGCCTGTATATACAACCATGTCTCACAGGATTTGTGAGTTACGTGTGTACAACAGCTGTTGTACTGTAAGCAAGCTGGAAATGTAAGGACACTCAGAGTACCTGTGAGAAATGGTACGGAATGGGTGCTATATTAATCAATAGCTCATGACATGCTCACAAGTTCTGAACAAGTGCTGAGCATGAACATACAATACAGATAGGGTGTTGGATAATATCAACCCACAAGTGGTGACGGCAGTCATAATTGGTGGTACCGCACTATAACCCTGCTGAGTATGATCTGCATGTCCATGAACCATTATCAATGTAGACGTTAGCAGTACAGATGTACAAGACAGTACAGATGTTTGATTACAAATACCTTTGTATGTCACAGGAGTGTTCTACCAGTGGCCTGTTGACAGACTCACAACTTCAAAAGGTGCCAGAGTGACATGTGCATATCACACCAGTGCCAGCTACAGTAAAACAGGGTTAATGTGTTGTACTCCACCCTCATTGTAGCCCATACCACACAGACAAATGTCAGGCATCTGTGTATGTAAGGATGTGAATGGCCATGACCTATGAGCAATAGCTGTCTCAGTGTTGTGAACAACATACAGAATGGGCTGTGTGGGTGAGGTGTGTGACATATGTGCACATTGTGATGGATGATATCAGCATTGTCACCGCTAGGTGAACATCCCTGTACCCATTAACTACCACCTAGGCTGTGGTCAACATTATGGACACTGTGTAAGGGATGGTGCTGTGTAGTACACCAACCCTGACTTGGTGATGTCTCCAGGCCCCTTAGGTAGTCATACGAGGTACCCATGTCATGACAGGGTGCCATCCATGAGCACGGAGATCATTGGACAGGCATACACAGCACTTGGGTGACCAATATTGGATCACATATCACCTTTAAGGAGTAATTTCCATGCGTGGATGGGCGATACCAGCCTTCACAATCCTCACCTCCACTATGTAGCATGCTGTCTACCTTGCATAAAGACATTTGCTACACTATGATGTTGGACATGCTACATGTCCATATCCTGATCTGAAAGAAATGCGTCATGGATAGCCACCGTCCTAATACTAGGATCGCCACATGCTGGACAGATCCCTGTGCCATGCATGTGACATACTCCCGCCATACCATGCAACCCTGTCCATCAAAGCTGCACATGTCATCCCTGACATGCATGGTGTGATGGCCGCATGGCAGATGTAGTATCACCTGTCTGGATCAGTAATGTGGCACTGATGCACCTCGCGGTGGCATAATGGCTGTTGGATACAGCTAGGAAACCTTGCCTGTACATGCTAAAGTTGATAACCATCCCTGCGAATGATGTCCAACTAGCCATTGTCCCATGTCTATCACATGTGCAACACAGGCGATCCGTGGCAGGATGTTGAACAGCTGTACAGTGCTGTGTAGATGTATATGGCAAAACACATGCATGTACAGGTTTCCATGCGTATGTGTGCATTGTCACTGCTCAAGTCCATTAAGGCTGTGTCTGTGTTGATATGTGACATATACACAGCATCAAGGTCAAAAGCATTATTGTGGACACATCCAGGCATGTGCAGATAGCTAAGAACACCAGTGCAGGCAAACAGACATGCCCACATCAAGACAGCTTTCACATGGAGTATGAACACTGTAATGAGGTGACGCACATATATGGTGATGATATCCAATGCATAACGGGTGTTAAATGTGTGTGACACAAACATGTCAGTTGTGTCAGTGTCATGATGATTTGCAAAGATAACTGTGCAGATGTACTAGATGTCATAGAAATGTATGTGCAGCAGTATCTCTGTACATCTCTGAAACTGTGACCTGTCACCATCATTATGTCTTACAGATAATGCCTCGTACACGCCTTCCAGCGTACAGCCGCCAGGAGGATGATGTCCTCATCCCATACCTCCATGAGAACTATGAGGTGTTGTTCAGCCATGTTCCACAGCATGCCCAGCAGCGGGATGACCTGTGGAAGGATCTTCACAGGAGGGTGAACGATGTGGGTGGCCATAACCGCACCTACCAGCAGGTGCACAGACACTGCACGGACTTGATATGACATGCAAAACAGCGTGCCACTGCAATCGCCAAGGAACAAGGTGGAACAGGTGGTTGGCCACCAAATCAGCCCCCACTCACACACACTGAGGAGCTACTGGCCAGTCTGGGGACACCATCAGAACAGCATCCACAAACACTAGCTGCCATCGTGGAGGTGAGTGTCTCCCAATCAATGAGCCTGGAGTTTCCTGGTAAGTCAGTACTGCACATATGGCTACTATATCTCATTTACTTGCATGTGTCACTGTACATTATGTAATGTAACAACATATGCATGGTATGTGGACACACATGCTGCATACTATAGTATGCTACCCTGTGTATGCACACATGTGCATACTATATGCTATTGTACAGCCGAATGTGTTAACATGTGCAGTGCACCCTGTGGCTGTCATACTGTCATGGATAATGTTCATACTGCTGTGTCACCCCTATACAGGTACCTCTGGCGTGCCGCACAGCCATGAGTCCATTGCAGGTGAGACTGTCATCAGTATCAGGCATGTTAAAGCATAGATCTATTTGCCATGTGGCCAGTTAACACTTGTACACTTGATGTTCATTCCATTCACAATATACAGGTCACATCACCCATCATTCACACAGGCCACCCATGTGCAATATATACAAACGAAATAATACACCAACATGAAACCACAGTATTTGTCATTGCTACATGTGTGGTCAGCTGTGCATACAACGGTGGAGGTGTTCTACAATGGATGCTTATGTACTATACATTGGAACAAAACGTGTGTTACACAAACAGTATCACAAAGTGAGCTGTGATATGGGCAGCCCACAGAAGTCACCATTGTGTTATATGCCCCTGCAATGAGTGCTCACATTGTGATGTGCCATCTGACATGTCCCAGACACGTAGTGTATTGGCTGCAATAATGTCACACTATCCCATAACCCATACCCCACATACCACACATACAACCTGTTGTCTGCATAGCCCTGTGGATGGTGACATATCTGACATCTATGGGCGTATGTCATATGGGACAACACAGATGTGTGATAGACGGCCATCACACACATTTGTCCAACACATGTGCACATATGGCCATGGGGATGGCCAGAGATATGTAGCCACACAGTAGATGTGATGTGTATACACCCTGTTTCACATTGTCCACACATGGTCCAATTATAGCCTTAGTTGACTGATTATACAGTTGATGTGGTACACTGGACATCCTAAAAGCCTGTGCACAGCTAGTGGAGGTGTCAATGACATCTACCATATAAGATTTGTTGTACATCACGCCTGTGTCATAGCATGACAGTAGTCACCTCTACAGCTTCCACAGACATTGACACATCAGGCCACAGATACAGTACATTTCCCTTGCTGCTGTAGGACATCACCTTTAGCTGTGCACCTCATGTGTGTGGTACATCAATGTCACGTGGGACATGTTGAATTGACAAGTACCCTATGTGTGGACATGGTTGCCAGGCAGCTAAGACTCTGTAGTTATTGTGCAGGGGTGTCATCTGTAGGTCCTCCAGTGACCTGTCACATGACACAGCATGGTTTGGTGTGTATACACCTCAGCATCGTGGGTCACAATCCACAGTTATGTCATGGGTATGCATGCAGTTATGGCTATGCAATGTGTACATATTATGCACTGTATAGCAATATAGACAGCTCATGATGCCATGCAATGGCACAGTGTCTGTACTTCACACTGTAGAGCAATGTAGATGGCTCACACTACCCTTTCATGCACATGCACATTTGCTAAACATGCATTCTATCTGTAGGGCATGCAGACAACACCGCAATGTGATGCCCATTATGACGCTGTACATGTGTCAGGACACCATTGTGTCAGACATGTATGCATGTTAATGCACATGTCAGCAGATTACATGTCAAGGTCACGTCAGCCATGTGTACTGTTATCCTGTTCTGGTCCACATGGTGTATCACAGGGATGCATGCATACTACCATGATTGTGTGAACTGCATGGCTACTGCTTGCCGTCTGCTGTATCACAGGCATGCTGCATGTCGTCTGTCAAATCACATGCATGGTGTGTGTCTGTGTGTGTGTGTCTGCATGTGTGTGTGTCTGTGTGTGTGTGTGTGTGTGTATGTGTGTGTGTGTGTGTGTCTGTGTGTCTGTGTGTGTGTGTGTGTCTGTGTGTGTGTGTGTGTGTGTGTGTGTGTGTGCCTGTGTGCCTGTGTGCGTGTGTGTGTGTGTGTGTGTGTGTGTGTCTATTGTAATTTAGAGTCTTTCTTTGCATTCACAGGTGATGTAGGTGCGTTACCCTCCTGCGGTCCATCTGATGTTAGTGTCCCCACAGATACTAGCAGTGAAGAACATATGCATGAGGTACAGGCAGGGTTGTCAGGGGCTGAATCTGTGCCAATGATTGCCATCCCAGCTATGTCCCCCTCTTCCCCACACACAGTTCTGCTGCCAACACATACCGCATCACCAGTGGCCATAGAGGAAGGACAGTCAGCGTCTGTTAGCGTGGAACAGGAACATGTGGTGGCTACAGAAGGTGTGTCTCCACACCATGGTGTCAGTGTAATGTCTGCAGATGTGCCACACAGGCATGTGGCCGGTGCTGCTTGTAGGAGGACCTCTGGCAGACATGCACCAGCTTGACAGAGCGCAGCAGCTGGTATTACCAGATGCATGTTCCAGACTGTAATGGCGGCACAGGCACGTGCTGAACGGCAGAACAGAGAAGGGCAGAGGCTGCAGAGGGCTGTTATCCGTACCCTAAATGACAACATTCAGGCATTGGCAAATGCTCAACAGCAGATTGCTGATGTTCTGGACAGGTGATTGGGTGACATGGTCGGAATCCTTGACCGTGGCATGGCAATCCACGAGCGTGAGCTGTCTGTGCTGGAACATCTGGTAGGAGTGAGGCGTAGGCCACGTGGATGTTGGACACACAGTACATTCCAAACTGTGCCCTTACATGTTTAGAATCCGTGTGCATGCAAGACGGCCCTTTGCAACTGCTAAGTGTGTGAGCATGCCCAGTACGCCGTTGTGTAGATGGACACACAGTACATTCCAAACGGACGTGTGATACTAAGCATGTGGGCATGGCCAGTGACACCTTGTGTCAGTGATGTGCTTCTGTGTATGGGCATGGCCATTGACATCCTGTATAGTGATGGTGGACATCCAGGCAACAGATGATCATTTTCAATGTCATGATGGATGCCTACATTGAACACACTGGTTGACTGTCTTTCAAGGTGTACTGTTTGTGGCGCATCCCATATCTATGTAGTGTTGTTGTAGTGCTCCATAGATATTTAGTTGCCCCCAATCACACCACTGCCATGTGTTTGTCTACATCTACCTTGGGACAGTAATATGCTTTCAGACTTCTCACTCCCTATACATTCCCTATCGTCATCCTTGCTTTTGCGGATGATGTCACCCACCTAGAAGTATGCTTCTGGGAGTGCTGTGTTCAGTAATCTTGGTAGTGCATTCTGTAAATGCGTAATGCTTTAGTGTGATAAGTTAGTTAGGTGTATGTTCAACTCCCAGCCCTGCCAAGTGTGTGCCTCTGTGTGTGTGTGTGTGTGTGTGTGTGTGTGTGTGTGTGTGTGTGTGTGTGTGTGTGTGTGTCCAGCTGCCTGGGGACAGAGTAATGCTTTTAGATGCTTCACACCACATATATTCCCTATCGGAGTCTTTGCCTTTGCGGATGATGTCACCCACCTAGAAGTATGCCTCTGGGAGTGCTGTGTTCAGTAATCTCAGTAGCGCGTTCTGTAAATGTATATTGCTGTAGTGTGGTAAGGTAGTTAGGTGTATGTTCGACTCCCAGCCCTGCCAAGTGTGTGCCTCTGGGTGTGTGTGTGTGTGTGTGTGTGTGTTTCCAGCTGCCTGGGGACACAGTCATGCATTTAGATACCTCACACCACATACATTCCCTGTCGGCGTCTTTGCCTTTGCGGATGATGTCACCCACCTAGAAGTATGCCTCTGGGAGTGCTGTGTTGAGTAATCTTGGTAGCACGTTCTGTAATTGCGTATTGCTGTAGTGTGATAAGGTAGTTAGGTGTATGTTCGACTCTCAGCCCTGCCAAGTGTGTGCCTCTGTGTGTGTGTGTTTCCAGCTGCCTGGGGACACTGTAATGCTTTTAGATGCCTCACACCACATGCATTCCCTATTGGCATCTTTGCCATTGCAGATGATGTCACCCACCTAGAAGTATGCCTCTGGGAGCGCTGTGTTCAGTAATCTCGGTAGCGCGTTCTGTAAATGTGTAATGCTGTAGTGTGATAAGGTAGTTAGGTCTGTGTTCTAATCCCAATCCTGCCATGTGTATGTGTGTGTGTGAGTTTCCCGCTGCATGACAACAGTACATTACTTTTACACTATTCACTCTCCATAGAATCCGTACGGTGTCTTTGCCTTTGATGCTGATGCCAGCAAGCTAGACATATGCCTGTGTGAATGCTGTGATCTAGTAATCACGGTAGCACGTTCTATAAATGCGTAATGCTGTAGTGTGATAAGGTAGTTAGGTCTGTGTTCAGATCCCAACCCTGCCAAGTGTGTGTGTGTGTATATATATATTTATATATATATATATATATATATATATATATATATATATATATATATATATATATGTATGTAATGTAGATATAGATATGTATGTGGATATTAACACTATTGAATGTGCTACATTATCTGTACATGATCACCTTTGATGTATGTAAATCTGCTATGGCTCTGTGATAGTGCACATACTGTGTGCTGTACTGATCCTGGGTTATAGTTGTGTAGTGACCAGTTATTTTGTTGCTGGGTATTACAAGGGACATTGAAAACAATGATAGTACAGAACCTTTAAACGGTCATGTGCACATCTCAGCAACAGTCAGCAGTGGTTATTACTTTGGAGGATGAGTATGGCTCATATAACTATGTATTAACTGACAATACTATGCAAATCAGGTTAACATTACTGACTCCGTTTATCCACAGGTTGTGATATAGATCCCAAGAATGTATGTGTATACATTGACAGGTGCAGGACTGGAATATTGTTGAATGCATGGAGGGGTGTCCATGGCCAGTAATGGCGATCTGTAGAGCCTGGCAGGTACAGTCTGTGACTGTCCCACAACCTCCTGTATATGGCTGACACATGCTAAAACTGTGTACATGCAGACACACACACATAAATCAAACAGCTAGGGCTAACACATACACACACACATTGCATCAACATTGGGCCATGCAAACACTGTTGTCCCTCACACACACACACATACTTACTGTTGATTGGATGGCTCAATGATAGCCTCTGGAAAAGAAACACCATACCCTGCGCATATGATGACACCTGTGCCACCACCTGTAATGTGTAACATTGATGCAGGAACAGACTAACTTGGTGCTGATGCACAGGGCGGCTTTATAGCACTGTATTAATGTTAAAATGTTGTTAACACAAAGTGTGATATCCTTCTAGGTGTATGTAAGCAGGCATGATGCATTGCAGCTATGACCATCAATGTAGTATAGTTTACAGCACTGTTAATTCTGAAGATTTATTATCCATCCATGTGCCATTTGACTGATGTGTGTAGTATTGGCAGCATGTGTTTCAGAGTGTGCAGTACGTGTGTGATGTGTGTGGTACAGATTTATACATGCTTACAAATGCGTGCACTGGCTTACACGACATTACACGGGCTTCAACATTCTTACACTAGCTTACTCATTCTTCAACGCACGCACACGGGCTGACACGCGCGCACACATGCTTACTCGGGCTTACAGGCGCGAACACACTGTAAGCAGGTTTGCAAGAAACTTCAGTGATATCCATGGCGTACACCATCAGTTTCCTGACTTTACCTAGGATAAATCATAACACGCCTCTTCCACTGATGAGTAACTGACAACAAACATGTGACACACTGCTCCGATAAGATTACAGTGTTTTATTCATACACACTCATAATGTCACCTATCTTCTACTCTGATAGTCCCCTTAACCTACTCTTACATTGTAGTGGCTTGGCCCATATTGCATGACAAATTGTGTCACTATCCTCAGCCTCAATTGCATCGGATTGCTTACTAATGCTTGGTTACATCTCTGACAGAGCGCTTCCACACATAGCAACCAGTACTCAGTATCCATGTTGTGTTCAGCTTGCCATTCACCTGCATGGCGAACTAACTTTTAACTAAAATTACAATCTGTATGTATATTTTAAATATTTTTCTTGTTTTGACAGCGCTGCGCATTTTCGTGCCGCTGCGCTACCCTTAAACACTGGAGATCGGGGGAGGACAAATAGAGTTTTATTAATTTCCAATGGAAAAAAATGCCACTGGCCTTATATTTGGCCATTGGCATGCTTCTTCAACTAAATTCATCCTTTATTTGCAGCTGACATTGCTCTGTTTAGCTACTTGCAGAACGTAACTCGGTTAATATCTGGGTACATTTCTGCACATAACTCTACTCTTGCATGGACAGCTTACTGTTTCATGTATCGCAATTTTACATCATTTGCATAGCTTTCACCTACAAATGGGGTAATTTGCATATCCTAACATTGTCCATGCAACGTTCGTTTTAGGGGCTGTGTTACACGCCCCTACAGGATATTGCTGAATAGCTCAGCAGACATCTTGCCTTGCTCTATTCTTACTCTGCTCGTACACTCCGGCCAGGGCTCCATGAATCCTGGCCTAAGCTTTGCTGTGTGCTAATATGTCTATTTGTGGAGTATGCATGGCTGTAGGTATGTTTTGACCTGCTACATCTGACATTTCTACAGAGCAGCTACCACTTTCATCATTTGTAAAGGTGACAGCCCTATAGGTACTATATATACAGCTGTGACATTTGACAAGTCAACACATACCTGCGGTCAGTACTAAACTGACTACTTCAGCGCTTTTCATACCTTCAGATTTTTCTTGTAGTAGTATAGTCAATAATACTGCTTCCTATAACATGTATCTGTTTCTGGTACAAGATATATCATTTTATTACACCACTACACACAAGAAAAAATCACAGGCCAGATGCCATTACATTCCTTTTGCAGGACACACCCGCCCAGACTGTTGTGTTCCTCACAAAAGCCAACAGGTGCTAATCAAAACATATTATGCTATCATCTACCTTATGTGTTCGCTGGTATTTGCACTTTCCATCAGTGGCAGAACTCACATGCGAGTGTGGGAGACTGAACACTGTATCGGGGACACTGCATAACACCCTGAGGGATACATTTATTTTGTTTCTATTAACCTTTCACATTGACTATCACAGGACATAAGTATTCATTCACATTTATCGAGGTACATGCTTTTGACTTATACATGTTTTGTCATTTGTCATCACGTCTTTCTTCACACATGTCCACCTAATATCACTAGTTCTGTACATTTATTTAGGACAGGGTTACCTTCATACTTCTCAACTGTACACATTTTGGGTAAATGTCCCGAACTTAGACTTATAATTTTGCTCCTTTTTTCATAATATTGTGCCTTTCTGGTAAAGTAGTGGCAAGTCATTAAGGACTGTGAGGTTAGATAATAATGACAGACACTATTATTTTATAATTAATAACCCTCAAAACATTCATACTAATGAATTATCCATTATTCTATCAACGTTCTAACTTTGTAAGAGGAATATTTAAAATAGTCCCTATTTGTACTTATTTTAATATGCCTTTGTCCAGATGTCTTATTCTGAAAGGTTGAGAGGTATGGTTACCATCTTATTCGTACGCATGTACGTCCATGATAATCGCTTACATGACACTGATATAAGTCCCTACATCTTCCCCCAATGGTTTACACAATATCGAGTAGATGGGTTCTTCATTTTTGGAAGATATAGGCGTGTGCTATACCCACATAAGAATATTAATCACTGCCATGGGGCAGACCTAATAAATCTGTGCCAACCAACACCTAGGCACCTTGGCCCATTATTGCATACCCATGATTCCCATATCTGACACCCCTCCACAGTAGTCATAAGACATATTTAATGTGAGTGATAATAAAGTATGAAGACACTTCTAAGCACTATCCACTCTCCACGTATTGGGACATATGTCATACATTCTGTCAACCCATGTGTTATTACACTTGCACAAGCTACTGTTGCATGTACAGCTATATTGTAGCTGCGGATGTGACTTTCTTTGCTTCAATCATTACAGGATGGTGCCTGTATTGGATCAATTTTTGGGGTCCTGCAAAGGACACCTATATCCATGTTTAAAGAGTAGAACTTGCAGATCTGGCACACTGGTACTTTCCGGTCAATGGTTTGGAAAGCAGCAGTGTATTTACCTTTCTTGCATGTCTGTATGTCTATCCATAATAGCTATGATGTAACCTATTTATGTACATGTGTTATATCTACAAGGACATATGTTTATATGTCTGTTATGTATATATCAATTAATGTATTGTGTGTGTGTATCTATATATATATATATATATATATATATATATATATATATATATATGTGTGTGTGTGTGTGTGTCTGTACATTCTTTATTTCATATATTTATTTAGTTTAAGTCTGTGGATATATATATATCTATACACAAATATATATATCCATATATAGATATATAAATAACGTGTAAAAACAGCATTCATTTGCTATGCTGTGAGCAGATTACACACGCGCAGGCACACTTGCATATCCTTATTGTGGGTTACATATGTTTACTAAGTCTTTGTGCTTACGTGGGCTTTATTAATTGTGACGGTACCAGTAAAATATCTGTAATTCGGTTAATGGACATATGTGAAACACACATTCACCTTTACATATTTAAATGTCTTTACAGCACAGACGCATTCATTACACTTTAAAATTATATGTGCTGTAGTCGTAGTTGAACCGGGACTGCATTCACATTGGCCAAATGCTGTAACCACTATACTATTGGTGTTCTGACTCATTTATATGCATACCCATAGTACATAGCTACATTAACATACACCTCACTGCTTCACTTACAACACAGGCATCCATTCTCCTGCTGGGAAAAACGCGGTACTACATATTACACATTCCCTATTCCCTACTGCTCTGGACCCAAGCTGCATATTTAATCACTCCAAGGATATGCAGAACTCCAAGGCTTATAGTCCTGGCACATACAAGTCTTTGATTGTCAGGGTGTTCATGTGGTGATCTGGGTTTAGACTTGTCCGTCTGGTGAACGGAACTGCCCTGACCAAGTTCAAATGTCAGACAAAGCACATGGACAGAATTTGTCCATTTTATAAATATTTATCTGTGTTTACAGACACAGGTGTTTCGGCACCTGTCAGCAGCTTTTTATGTTGGCAATACATAATATGGGTAGGGGTGGTTACAATACATAATCCACAGTGAGGGGTGTTCACATTCACAATTGACTATTTCCTGTATGCATTCATACGAGGATTATTATTTTAGACATGAATTAACTACAGGTATGCAGTAGTACAGTAAACAAATGTGAAGGTTTGTTACTGTAAATATGTACCGACCTCTGTAATACACTGTTGTTTTCTGGCAAATCAGTAGCTAATCATTAAAGACTGAAGTCAGAACATAATGGCAGACAGTTGAGTTTCAGACTTCATACTCTTCAGGAAATTAATGCCAATGTCCAAACTGTTATTCTATCAACTTTCTAAGTTTCTAAGAGCAATCTTTACAAATTGTTCCTACTTTTGGGCCTTTGTCCCACTTTTATTCAATGCTTTGTCCAGATATCTTGCTCTCAGAGGTTGACAGGTATGGTCGGTCACACCTACACACACATTACTTGTCCCTCACACAGTAGATCAGGGTTATCCTGTTTACATCAGTGCCTTCATCACCCTTATACCATTTACCACTATGCGAATGTGTGCAATATATTCTCCCGCTTATTCGTGTCGGGACACGTGCGTCACGGGCAGGTGTTTGATCCTGGGTAGTAGGGTATGCATGACCACTTAGGGCTGGACAGTGTCGTGCACCTCTAATGCACATTCCAACTTTGGTCCAGATATCTACAGGACTGGACTTCGTGTCTTCCGTTCACACAGGTTACGTATCCCATGAGGGATATCCAAAAATTAGACCGATCCACAACAAGCGAAATAACGAACATCTTTTTGGAGTTACAAAAATGTGCTGAGAGCTTTACATAAAAGGGATACATAGTGTGCAATCCTGCAACTGCCTAGGGTGACACTACCTACTACATATGCATAGTGGTTACTATGTGTAGCTGTGGCTGCACCAAACCAGTAGGCCAAGTACGGCTGGATTTGGTGGACGTTCAGGTACGGGAGCGGGTTGTGTGATGTGGAGGGGATGCTGGGTAGTCCATTATGCATCCAGGTGTGTTGCATTTGTTATGGCCAGTTCCATCAGGACCAATCTGTGGGTATGTGCCAATGATATATCTATACATTTGTATCTCACATTTCAATATTCATATGTTTGTGGAATTGTGTTCTACAGTATGGCCTGTCTGCTTGTATTGCAGCTGTTTATACATGTGTTTGTGTTTCTTTCAGCTTCACCCACTGCTCCCTCATACACCTCCGGTTCACCTATTCTGCATACGACAGAGTATCGCCTTGAAGGATTGTACCATTACCCATCCACCCCACACACACAGATTCCTCACACCCCATACATCACTGCTTTGGTTGTTGGCCCATGACACGGCCAGAGTAACACATTGAATACCCTACATGTGTCAGGTACCTGTATGGTTGTGTAGACTACCCTGCCATGTTTGCTTTCCACATGCTATACCTCATGCACATAGGTACACGCCCATATTTAACTTTCATTACATGGTTGGTATACCCAGGTACTACCCGTTCAACTGTGACACATCCTGGCAAGTTCGGCTTGTACCGCTGACTTCCGGATTTTGACAGCCTGTTGTACTCATTGGTTGGATGCCACCTTTTCCTATGTCCAGGATGGGATATCTTCCATACACATATCTGACTGTAGTGGACAACACCTCCCCATAGTCGTCAGTAGGGTTGCCACCTTTTCAATTGGCCAAAGTGGGACATTTTTGGTACAAACATCACATTTTACAGGCCGACACATACCCACGGTCAGTACACAGGATAGAACTTAAAATTCTTGCCTATATAAAAGCTTATTCTTGTAGCATTTTAGTTGCTTATTCTGTTTCTCATAACATTTATGTAATTTAGATACAGAAAAAGTGTTTAATGCAACTATTACATAACGTATAGGGAATAATTTTGTCCTATAATCTCAGGACATTTGCCATTTTTGCAAGTTTTTGTCAGGACACAACTGCCCAAAGAGGGACTGTCACTCACAAAGTGGGACAGGTGGTAATCCTAGTCAACGGTACAGATAATACTGTTCCTTTCAGCCTACATGTGTCCTTATTGTTGTAGCTGTTTATATGCTCCTTCTGTTTCGTTTACATGCTTATTCTATTTCCTATCACATTTGGTATGTGACATATGGACATACCTTTTGTATGTGACTATTACATGCCTTGTGGGATATTATTCGGACATATGGTCACTAGATATCTACATTTCTCGTGTATTTTGTTATGGACACATCTGCCCAGCTGTGTACCCTCCCTCACATTATGGGTCAGCTGGTGACCCTCACCATTGGGCTGGACGTACCTACTGGGGGCTCACTAACATATGATGCATTTCACTTCCACTTGGTATGGCTATCTACACTGCGTTGGACTACGGCCACACGGTCTTCCATGTCATTTTTTCGCGGGATAGGGACCCGTTATTCCCTACCATGCATTTGTGTTTGCTTTTTCACTTTGTGTTCGCAGGTACTTTCTTGATTGATTTGCATACGTTTGAGTATCCACGGACACTGACAGATGTGATTACTATCTTGCAACTTGTTATATGCAAGCATTTTAGGTTGCACGTCGACAGCTGCCATTTCCACGCCTCCATGCGGCACTTTGACATGCCCTATGCACTCACTTTCCTTTCCTGTGCAGCTGTGTCGGCAGCGCGCCTTCAATAATATGCATTTGGCACTACTGCACCATCTTCACGCCGCACTGTCGGCGTAAGCCTACCGCCGTCCTTGCACCGAGCTTCATGAATCCAGGGGGTAATATTTCTAAATCTTTACCTTTATTTAATGCTCCAATTCCTGTAATAATTCTAAAAATCCAAGTGCCTCTTGTTTGACTTTTCTTGGTATAGCCAAAAAAGTAATTGCTAAAAATTGGAAAAGTAAAGTTACCCCCTCAAGTGTTGAATTTATTAGTATGGCAAAAATTGTTTGCAGTAGTGAATTGCATACAATATAAAGATGAAAACTTCTAATATTACACATTCATAATAACCTTGGCTTAAACTTAGACTTGCTTGAAGAATATTAATTGGTATTGATATGTATAACTTTGATGTATTGATCAGCTGGTGACCTATGTAAATAGTTATTTGCTCATTTTATAATTCATTTATTTATCTGCTGTTTTAAAACCAAATAAAAAAGAAAATGCATAGAAAAAGAAGCATATATTGTACATGATTGGTGGAAATGTACAGTACTTCTAAAAGAATGGCATGGCAGGTAATGAAAGCAGTATGGAGCAAGATGTACAACATAGAAACAAACGAGTGATGGGTGTTTATTCAGAGTGGATGAAAACCAAGCAAAGAAAAGAAGGGGTTGGATAACACTAATGCTAGGATGATTAAGACAAAACCTGAAAATGAATGGAAAGTGGTGGATAACAGTACTGCCAAGGATGGCATAAGAGTAAATTGGAAAAGGTAAGTAAAAGAAGTTTAGTGAAAAATATTAAAGAGAAATTGGATATTCTGTTAGGAGGTTGGCAGATGAGAGTAGGGACATTAGTAGGACAAGAAATTCAAGGGGGTGAGTATTAAAATTTGTGGGGGGGGCAAAAAGTTTGTTGTGAGCAAGGAAACATTGTGTTCATATAAATATTATACTGTCTGTGTAAAGCCTGAATTGTTATGATTGGTTGGTGAATTGTATCAACAAAAAAACAGAACCTTCAGTTTTGTATATTAAGTTGTACTGATGAAGTCAATCAACTGTGATGAGTATGGATGAGTTGAGCTAATGTATTTTGATTCAGTTATGAAGTATACAATTTCAATAAAAATTATTTAGAGAAAATATGGGTCCAGTGCATAAAATGTTATCTAAAACCACCATACAGAAGAGTATTTATAGCTGCATTCTCATATTTCATTGGCTGGTATAAGTTTAAGACCCTTCTAGAGGGAGTTTGCCAGTGATGTGCATTAATTAAGACATTGTTCTAGAAGTCATCATTATGGGAAATGTGAACCGTAATACTAGTTTAGATGTTTGACACAATAAAACCTGTAGGCTCATAGGTTCATTCACAAAAGCTATGGCCTACTGCTCTTCAGGAAATCTTACTGCTAAAATTGAAGAACCTGATAATTCTTGGACTGAAATCAGTCTAAATGTCATTAACTTGAATCCGTATTGTTAAAAGCCAGATTCAGCGATGACTGAGATATCCCTTTTTACTGTTGAATTACTTTTGCGGTAGCTTACATAGGATGGTCTTCCCCAACATGTGAGGTCCCATGTGGTTTACCTTGTGCAATAAAAAAATTTGGCACTCACAATAGTTTTCTACAATGTGTATTCATACTAACAGAAGTTAGAGTGATTGCCCTTGACTAAATAATATGATTTCCTTAACAACATATTAAAAGTTTCTTCTTTCCATATATCCATGAAGAATATTTTAAATCAATGATGATTTTTGATACTTAAGGGAATCCACTTCCAAACACTTGAAAGGCATTACGTAATGTACCTGCCACTTTATTTTGTTTTTTTTATTTATTTTTAGTATTAGGTTCTCTTATCTGGTGCAAATTCCACCAGTACTGCCTTGCAGACATAGACTTTCAGATGGAATTAGAGCAGGACAAGGCTTTGTAGACCAGGCAGACATTATCTGTAAGTAACCTATAAGAAACAGAATATAATGACAGCTCCTGAAGCCTTTCTGAGCAGTTCAGGTTTACAGCCCTATGCTATTTCTCATTGGGAATCAAGGAATGTCCAAAATCCCTAGACTTTGTTTATAGTAATAACCTGGAACACATTCTTAAAATCCCAGTTAGAGAACCTGATTGTCTTAGAAACTATGATGAACCAATTCAGCATACCCGGGCTTGCCAATTCTACCATGAGCATGTATCAACAGCCAGAGTATGAGCACGCAGCGTATCAGGGACAGATGTACATATGCTGTGGATGAAAAGTAAATAATGCAAAACAACATATGTACAATGTTGGCCATTTTCATAGAGGCAAAGTCCACCCACAGCTCCATATGTAAGATATTGCTCTCTTACTTACTTTAATTCTTCAAGTTCACTGCACATTGGAGAAAAGGAGATTCCTCTCAAATAAAGAGAACAATGCTTTCATAGGAGGAAGATCTCCTTGGTAAAGTAAAAGAGAACTGTATAGTCTTTTATACATATGCTAACAATGGATTGATATATAACTGACGATGCAGAGAAAAAAAAAACATTAAATCTAGTGTGCCAAGTATGAAAGTTCTCTGCTATTGTGCATGTTATGCTTCCAGGGTCAATATTATATCTTTACACGTTTTCTCTCATTTTCTTGATTTTCAGTCAGTATTCAAGGCTTTCATTTAACCATCTAATGTGGTAAGCCAACCTTTTTGCCCACAAGTTCTGCACATAGGTGTGCTAAATCCATTGCCTCACAACCAAGGAGAAAAGCAAAAAGTCCACATAGTTTAAATGAAGTTAAGCATGCAAATGGAAAGCGGACTGTCAATGATGTGCAACAGAAAAAGTGTTTAAGAAGTTGAGAATCTAGGAATTTATGTGTTTAACGTCCACTGACATTAGCCATAAAACTTTATTTGTTGTCATTATTGCAGGATTAATACTGGGATGTCAGAAATGAATCACTAAATACAATAAATGCAAAGGTGACTGCAAAGCTGAATGAGTACTTGCATGAGCTGATATGGCTGTGCTCTACTGTGAGCGGAATGCAAGGTGAGACATGGCTGTGCTGTCCATTTTTGTCTCTGAAGAAGGTAAGATCTAAATATTTAGCAGCATTCTACCTTCACTGAAAATTATGCCTTAATTCAAAGACAAAATAATTACCTTTAATCAATTATCTGTTTAATTAGTGCCATTATAGGGACATTACTGATTGTTTGATTAGGACAAGATGGTCAGCGGCCCTTCCTTCTTCATCAGAGATAGTCTTTACCTCTTTTTTCACAAAATTCAAATACTGTCTAAAATCTGCTGCCCAATGGTGTCTTTTTAGGTAATATTTAACTTACAGACACTCTCATGTAGCAGGTTCCAGTTCAAATACCATTGTTAAAATATTACTGATTAATGGTGAAAGCATTAAAATAAGACAATGTCAAATCTTGATGTCTTCCTTACCCTCAAAGGCATTCATATTTGTGTAGCAACTTAAACCTTGCTCTTTTACTATGAAATCATGCCTTCATTACCTGGGTTCAGTGCCTGTGATGCATTTAGGTTTACTTTATTCATATACCCTCCCTAATCTCACATTAAATCCTGCATAACACCTGTGAAACCCATGGACTGGCCCAGTAATCAAGGAGCATCAGTCCTCACCACTAACACCAGTGAGGGACATTCACATTGGGAGAATGGCAAGTACACACTCAGTAAAGTATAATTTCCCCTAAGAGCAAACAGAGATCACAGTCAGTCTGGGGCTGGTTTCTCCCATATCCTCAATAAGACTCCCCAATGGCACAGCTATAGGGTTAAGATCTCAGCTGAGTGGTCAAGCAGAAACCTCCAGCACTCTCTCTGTCCAACCAGCTTTGTGTCCCTGCCTAAGTAGCTCACACAGACACACACACACACACACACACACACACACACACACACACACACACACACACACACACACACACACTTTGAGATCTGATTTATATACAAAAACAGACACTCCTTGGGAATACTAGCACAGGTTTACTAGCTATGCCCCCTTCTGCCCAGACTATAAGGTAGAAATCACTGCCACCAACCAGTTCTTTACCAGCTACTATAAGGCCCTTCTCAAAGGGTGACCAGTTCCACTATATAATTATACTATTTTCCAAATGGTAAGTGTGACTAAACTTTTAAGGCTACTTAAGAGTGGCCTGTACAGTGTTTCCAAATATATGAAAGTACTCTAAGAGCTTAAATATCTCTAAACAAACTAGCTACAGTTAGAAGGTTTAAATATATTTAATAATATTAAAAGCAGAAGACAGTACTCAGTAACATAACACAGTGAAAGTAGAGTTCAGAATCACAGGAAATATTTTAAAACAACATTGCAGGACAGTTTCACATAAATACAGAAAACATCTAGACTGATCTTACTATTTTCCCATCTAGTTCTAAGAGAGATACTATGATCTAATTCTTACTTACAGAGCAAGGCAAATACAGATGAGAAGTGCTGAAGATGGATGTGTTTAGATCCAAGACAAGATACAAAATGAACAGCCTTTCTCTGAGAGACAGTTCTTAAATTAATAATACGCATTACTGCTGGGTTAGCTGGATGGCATCACTATTTGATACCTCTGTGTCAAAAATACTTATCTTTTAGAAGCTTGCCTGGAACTGGACGTCATAAAACAGTTACGTACTTTTACCTTTGAAACCTGTAATTATTTCTGTTTCCAGACAATAGAAAGAACTCCTAGCTGTAGACATCTTATCTCCTAGCTGAAACTGGGAGATAGCATAGTCGTAAACAAGTTCAGCTTATTTTCATAGAGTTTTGCAAGTTAACTCTGTATGTTCCAGATTCTTACTGTCAAAACATACATTTGCATAGACATATAGTTCATATACATTTCTATTATTTTCCAGTAGGGTACACTGTGGTTACATTCTTGAAGCTCAGCACATAACATCCAGTTTAACATAGCATATAGTTTTCTTACATTTGTAAGACAAGCATACAAACCATATTACTATTCACAAATAACAGAATTATTAACAAAATTCCAGCTAGCTGGGCTGGCAGCCTTCACAACCGCCCCATGAGAACTCAAGCTAGTTTTTCAAGTGACCCTTGAGAAACGTTGCTTGAGAGGGTTAAGCCTATTTGGGAATTGGGAATACCTTACCCAATTCCCTGTCTTGAGACCCCATCTGCATTGGCATTGCTAACTCCACTGTGGTGCTGCACTGTCATATTATATGCGTGCAACCCCAGACTCCATCTTAGTAACTTGGCATTTTACTGGCTAGCTCAATATAACCATATTAGGGAATTATGGTCTGTAACTACAGTGAATTTTATTCCATACAGATATGGCTGATATTTCTGCAGTGCCCACGCTATGGTTAGACATTCCTTTTCTATAGTTGTATAGCATTCCTCCCTGGTTTGGAGCCTATGACTGAGATAAATCACTGGGTGCTCTTCTCCCTCTGAAGAAATCTGACTAAGTACAAACCCCACCCCATGGTTTGAAGCATCCAGCTGTACAACAAACTCTTTGCTGCAATATGAAATGGCTAACACAGGGAGCCCTCCCAAAGCTCCTTTAAGCTTCTGGAATGCCTGCTCACATGCTGGGGTCCACACTAACTTCTCTGACCTGTTTTTCCTTGTCAGGACTGTGAGAGGAACAGCTATAGAACGATAACTGGGGACAAACTTTCTGTAGTACCCTGCTGTTCATAGAAACTCCCTCACCTGTTTTTTGGTAATAGGTTCAGGCCATGCCTGAATGGCTTCCACTTTGGCTGGTTCTGACCTGATCTTACCATTCCTCACTCTATGTCCCAGATAGGACACCACTGCAATACCCACCTGACATTTCCTGGGCTTAATGGTCAACCTTGCCCTCTGTAGTCTGCCCAGCACCTCCCTGACATGCTGAAGGTGCTCTTGCCATGAATGGCTGTAGGTGGGAATATCATCTAGGTAAGCAAGGGCAAAATCTCCTGCTCCTGCTAGGATATGATCTTCCAGCCTCTGGAAAATCACTGAGACATTTTTCATCCCAAAGGGTTTCTTTGTGAACTCAAACAAGCCAAAAGGAGTCAGAAAGACTGACCTCTCTCTAGCACTGGGGGTCTAAGGCACCTGCAAGTAACCCTTGGTAAGATCAATGGTGGTAAGATACTTAGGCCCACCCAGCTGCTCTAGGGCTTCATCTGTCCTAGGCATGGGGTAAGCATCTGACTCTGTGTGACTATTTAATTTCCTGTAGTCCATACAGAACCTGGTGCTGCCATCCTTCTTTGGTACCAGCACCACTGGTGAGGCCCAGGGACTGCTGGACTCCTGAATTAACCCTAGTTCCAACATTTCCTGTATCTCCTTCCTCAGAATATGTTTGACTTTTTCAGGCACCTTATAAGGGGCCTGCTTATTAGGCCTTTGGGGTTCTGTACCACATGGTGCTGTACCAGGCGGGTGCACCTTGGTTTCCCAGTGAACATGTCCCCAACCTCCTATAACACTGCTCGGATTTCTCAAACTTGTGTATGGGATAACTGCTGGGACATTGCTACCCCTTCCACTATGGCATCAGTCTGAGCCTCACTGAGGAGATCAGTCACCCGATCTCCCTCAGACTCCTCCTGCAATCCAATGCAAATACTCAGCACAAGGGCCTCCCTATCATGGTAAGGTTTCATCATGTTAGCATGGTACAATTTGTGCCCCTGCCTCCTGCCTAGCAGTTCTACCATGTAGTTAACATCACTGACCTTCATTACCACCGTATAGGGTCCCTCCCAAGCTGCCTGCAGCTTGTTGTGTCTGACAGGAATTAGAACCATTACCTGCTGCCCTGCAGCATACTCTCTAGTATGAGAATTCTTATCATACCAGACCTTTTTCTGCTGTTGAGTTTCTGCCAGGTCTCATGGGCCAAGCCCATGAGTTCCTTGAGCCTTGTCTTAAGGTTTAGGACATATGCCACAACAAACTCCTTGTGGGATTTAGAGTCACCCTCCCTCACATCTCAAATTAAATCTAGAGGTCCCCTCACCCTATGCCAATACAGCAATTCAAAGGGTAAATAAACCTGTGAATTCCTCAGGAACATCTCTGTAAGCAAAAAAGAGATGGGGCAAATATTTGTCCCAGTCCTCTTAAACTGGTCTGCAAATGCTCATAGCATAGACTTGAGTGTAAAGTTTAACCTCTCAACAAGGCCATTAGTCTGGGGATGGTAGAGGGTGGTCTTTAGGTACTTCACTCCAAAGTACTTCGACAGAAAAGCCAGCAGGTCTGACATGAAATTGGCACCTCTGTCAGTCAGTATTTCTTTTGGAAAACATACCCTGCTGAAAATCTCTAACAAAGCATTCATTTTCCACCTTTTCTGCCTCATTGGAGAACAAACCCACTGCCTCAGGGTATCTGGTAGCATAATCTACTACCATTAGGATATACTTTTTTTTCTGTAGAACTCGGGGTACTCAGAGGCCTCACAATATCCATAGGTACCCTCTGAAATGGCTCTTCATTCACAGGCAAAGGAATCAAAAGAGCTTTCACCTTGTCTACTGCCTTGCCTACCTTTTCCACTGCTCACAGGTCCTTCAGTACCCTGTTACATCTCTGGAAATCCCAGGTCAATAGAAGTTCTGCATAATATGTCTCTTTGTACATTTTATGCCCATATGACCTGCAAAGGGAATATCAGGGGTTATGACTAGAAGTGCCAGACTCTAGGGACTACCTACTGCTGTATTCTCTCACCCTGTAACCCTTCCTCAGGGGTCCGCTCTCTGTACAGTAACCCTCTGTCCCAGTATTCAGATTTCCCCTTCCCTTGAGAATCAGGTGCCTCAGTAGCTACCTCTCTCAGGCCTTATAATGTAGGGTCTGAGAGCTGAGACTGTCTCAACTCTCTCTTTGTAACCCTTCCCAGCTTCTCTTCTACATGAAGTCTGGTATCCTCTGACAGTGGTGCCTCACTGTCAGCCTGGGTACTACTAGTCACTTCTGCCCTTGCAGTCACTCTGTCCAAGGGAACATCAGCGCCTACAAGCAGCTGTGGCTCACCTTCAGTCTCACTGCAACAGGGTAGCTCCCTCCTTGAACTAACCACTCCACCATTCCTGGCTGCAAATATGCATTCTGTCTGGGTCTCCCCCAGGCTACCAGACCCACATGCCTGTCCCAAGCCTGACTGAGTGTAACTGCATGAACACATGGTAGTGCATTATCCGAATCATTCCCTATCAAGACATCTTCAGGGTGGTAGTTTGGTACCCTTGTTGTCTCAAGGCAACCTACTGCTGGAATTTTGTCATTCCCACTTACTGGCACTCCCACCTTTTGTTCCCCACCGTGACTCCATGAACATCTATATGCTACATCACCCCACTGGTTCCATTTAAAACATTTAACCCTAGGTCCTGGATGTGTACCCCGACTAGTGGCTTGCCCTGCTACTGGCAGATTCTGTTGGGGCATTCTGGGCTGTCCACTATGGGTTCCCTTAGACCCATGAGCAGCACTGGGTTTCCCATTCCTGTGCAGTGATGCCCTGCTTGCTAAGTATAGGTCTTCCCGCTTCCCCAACACATCTACAGTAAGGCATTGTCCATCAGCTAACCAGATTTTCATGTCCTCAGGCAAAGTGCTAAGGGCTTATTCCCTCACCAAAACATCTGCCAGACCTTCAAAAGTGGTGACCTGACATCCACTCACCCATCTATGAAAATAACTGCTTAGTTCAGCAACATATTCACAATCACTTTCATCTGCCGTGCATCTGTGCTCACAAAACTTTTTCCTATAAGCTTTAGGTGTTATCTTAAAAAATTATAGAAAACAGTTCTTTGCAACATTATAATTTAAGCAATCAGCATCTGATAGTTTGGACATTACAGTTACAGCTTTACCATCTAGTAAGGGGGTTAGGGACCATACCCAGAGCCCTTAGTCAACATCATACTCTTTACATACCCTCTCAAACATATGCATGAAACTATCAAAATTATCCCCCTATGTAAATTGTGGTCGAAATTTACTGACCTTGGTTGCTTTTGTGGTTTGGATACTCCCTTCCCCATAATCTCCATGACTCTGGCAAAGAGTCAGCATCTCCTTTCATGTTGCCTCTGCCTCTCCTTCTCCTCAGCACCCAGGCATCGAGTTTCTCATTTTCCTCAGTCTTTAGATGCCCCAGTCTCTCTACTGATTCTATTTTCAAATGCTTGACATCCAACTCAAGTAGTTTTAACTCCAGATGGATTTTAAGTCTTCTGTGGAAAGATTGAGCTGTCCATTTTCTGAGAGCTGTACATCTCCATGGCTAGTCTGGTTGTCCTCCTGGTTGCTATTCTCTGATACAGCTGTGACTAAAGCTGCAATCATGTCTGCTTTAGTCAGGTTTGCATGCACCAGTCCTTTAGACTGGCACATCTCAGCCAACTAGCTCATTGTCAGCTTGCCATACTCCTAGGCTGACATGCTTGCCTGCTCTCCGTGACTAACTAAGCTAACAAAAGAAAGAAAACAATTGTGATATGAACTCTGAATGTTCACTGCATGGCTGATTAAGAGTGCAAACACCTTCAGTTTAAATAATAAAGTTCATATTAAATATCCACACCACTACAATGAAATTAATATGTGATGTGGCTATTCCACCATTATCAACCAATTAGTATGTGATGCCCCTGCATTGACCCAGTAATCACGGAGCCTCAGTCCTCACCACTAACAGCAGTGAGGGATGTGCACATTGGGAGGATAACAAGTACACACACAGTAAAGTACAATTTGCCCTAAGAGCACATGGAGATCACAGTCAGTCTGGGTCTATTTCCCCCGTTCTCTCCAGATCCCCAATAAGACTCCCCAATGGCACAGTTAGGTTAAGATCTCCGACAAGTGGTCAAGCCAAAACATCCAGCACCCTCTCTGTCAAACCAGTACTTTGTGTCCCTGCCTAAGTAGCTGACACACACACACACACACACACACACACACACACACACACACACACACACACACACACACACACAGACGCACACACACACACACACACACACACACTCACACACACACACACACACACACACACATACAGACGCACACACACACACACACACACACACACACACACACACACACACACACACACACACATTGAGATTTGATTTATATACAAACACACAGACACTACTGGGGAAGGATGGCACAGGTCTACTAGCTATGCCCCCTTCTGCCCAGACTATAAGGTAGAAATCACTGCCACCATCCAGCTCTTTATCAGCTACTATAAAGCCCTTCCCAAAGGGTGACCAATTCTACTGTGTAATGATGCTATTATCCACATGGTAAGTGTGACCAAACTTTTAAGGCTATCTAAGAGTGGCCTGTACAGTGTTACCAAATACATGCCAGTACTCTAAGAGCTTAAATATATCTAAACAAACCAGACACAATTAGAAGGTTTAAATATATGCAATAATAAATAATAACTCAATAACTCAACACAGTGACAGCAGAGTTCAGAATCACAGGAAATATTTTAAAATGTTGCAGGACAGTCTCACATAAATACAGAAAACATCTAGACTGATATTACTATTTTCCTATCAATCTCTAAGAGAGATATTATGATCCAAGTCTTACTTACAGAGCAAGGCAAATACAGATGAGAAGTGCTGAAGATGGATGTGTTCAGATCCAAGACAAGATACAAAATGAATAGTCTTTCTCTGAGAGACAGTTCTTAAATTAATAATACGCATTACTGCTGGGTTAGCTGGATGGCATCACTATTTGATACCTCTGTGTCAAAAATACTTATCTTTTAGAAGCTTGCCTGGAACTGGACATCATAAAACAGTTACGTACTTTTACCTTTGAAACCTGTAATTATTTCTGTTTCCAGAAAATAGAAATAACTCCTAGCTGTAGACATCTTATCTCCTAGCTGAAACTGGGAGATAGCATAGTCGTAAACAAGTTCAGCTTATTTTCATAGAGTTTTGCAAGTTAACTCTGTATGTTCCAGCTTCTTACAGTCAAAACATACACTTGCATAGGCATATAGTTCATACACATTTCTGTTCTTTTCCAGTAGGGTACACTGTGGTTACATTCTTGAACCTCAGCACATAACATACAGTTTAACACAGCATACAGTTTCCTTACATTTTAAAGACAAGCATATAAACTATATTACTATTCACAAATAACAGAATAATTTACAAAATTCCAGCTAGCTGGGCTGGCAGCCTTCACAACACCATCTGAGAACTTACTTAATTCCTAGTGACACTCAAAAAAAAAAGAAAAAAATTAGAAGAAAAATTATATAATTACCATTTATAGATCCCCATCCATTACCACCTCAGATAAATATGTGTACATGTCAAATCCAAATAGTGTTCTTATGCAAGATATTAACTACTGCTTCAAAAATGTTTTCACTTATGCTACCAACAATAAACATGCTCAGTTGCTTCCTGATTTAGTAAATGCCCTTTCTTTGAGCAAATAGTCTCCTTCCCAGCAAATAATCTAACAATCTAAACCCTGTCCTGACAAACACATCTCGGTCAGTAGTACTACTCATATTACCTGATCTCGGATCAAATCTGACCAATTGCTATATCCTACCCTTTTAATACTTCCTTTGCAATCCACAAGAATCCTACTATATTTAGGGATTACTCCAAAATAAACTGCTTACTATTCCCTGATTTGGTTGATAATGGTAAATGGCATAATTCCCTAGGTAACCTCCCACCTGATTCTACTGCTGTGAATTTCAGTCTCTTTATATAATTGTAATTAAATGTCTGCTCATATTTGCCATAAACACAGGACTAAGCTTACAGATATACCTATGCAGTGGAATTCTTGCAATAACAGTTTCTGCAGGAAGAGAATAAGCCTGTTAGCCAAATATAACAAATCTTAAGGAGGTTAAATCTTGAAAGCAAAACCTTACTAGTTACCCAGTACAAGCTTAAGACATGCAAGGCCAGTTATGAAACGTAACGGTTTGTCAGAAAAATCATGAGTATTGCTCATTTTATATGGAGCTTATATCTCATGATTCCTCCTTCTGCCTACTCTCAGCTTGCAACCATTGCTAAGGAGGCATCATTAAAAAACTGAAGAGCAGTGGGTATAGCAGACAGAATAAAATTAAAACTAAATGTATCATTCAGATTACCACTACCACTGCTGTTCACATTTCCAGCCAAGTGACCATCTGCATCAAGCTCCTTCTGCATTATCCAAAGCTAACCACACTAGTCCTTTAGCTTTCAAGACCATCCATGGTTGTCTGCTGAGAAGTTCTTAGCACCACTTAGCACAGTCCTCCTCCTTAATTTTTTCAGCCTATGCATCTCCGCAGGTTATGACCCAGATGCAGGGCAGAATGAGCATTTTACTATTTCTACACAAGGGCAGCCCCCCTACTGGCCCTGGTAGTCATAGAACTATTAGCCTCACTACTATCATTAGTAAAGTAATGCCATTTATAATGCAATAATAATTAATCAGTAGTGGCATTTAGAGGCTCCCCATTCACATAAAACAAGGTTCATCCCTGACCATTATCAAGATCAACTTGGAACTATGGATGGGAAGGAGAAAATGTATCCCATGACTTCCCCTTGTACTATTAATAGACAGAGGCAGCTCCTAAATGCTTTATTCCATGCATGGATCCCTCAAATTCTATGTGGTATGAACCTAGTTATTCTTATTAAGGGTAATATATAACTATTTACCATAGGTTGGGTAAGTCTAATCCAGTCTAACCAAATGGGACAGGTTACTTTAAGTACAAAAATGGAAATTGGGTAGGCTTAGAATGCCCGCAAGTGCAGCTAGCCTAGTACTTACCTATGAACCTATAATGATGGAGCTAATTAGAAAACGCATAAGAGACTGTCAATCACTTGACCCCAAGTAGTTCAGATTTGGAAAAGGTATACAATGTCTGCTCAACCAAGTTAACTTCCTTGAAATGGACTCTTATGCTTTCATTGTCGGTTACTCTGTCCATACTGCTTACTTGACCTGGTTATAGCTGTCCTATGTCCTTGCTAGTCAGTTCAATAATTACAAATTCACCCAGAATTGGGTCACTCCTATTTTTTTCTGCTGGATAGGTAACAGGCTTACAGATAGAACTCACACCAATAAAGCTGCAGGTACTACAGCCATTAAGTATGGCCTATAACATTTGATCTTTCATCTGAAATGTTTATTATTGTACTACCTGTTTAAACTAATTTTGTATCTTTATCCTCTTTCTCTGCATTATGTATCATATTAATTTTGCATTATGTATCTTATAAGAATATCTGTATTTTTTCACATTATGTATCATTTCTGAATAATGTACTGTACTAATTTGTACTCTGTAGAGCATTTCTCCCCGGGCCTCTGCTGAAAACAGGCTATTTTAGACACAGTCATACTTTTCCAGTAAACAAATGGAACTAACTAACTAACTAACTAACTAACTAACTAACTAACTAACTAACTAACTAACGAACTAACTAACTAATTAACTAACTAAATGTCATATTCCACTAAGACTCCTCTCCTTTAGCATCTTTTTCCTCTGGTGTGATAGCAGAAGTCAAAAATCTGTAGCCATAAAAATGTGTGTATAACCACAAACTGGATGAATATGTCAAAACTACTTCCGATACTCTGATTCTCCATCAAGGGCTAGACTAAGCATGGGCCTGGTCCATGAGCTCAGACTTAACAGAAAACATGCATTATTGTTATCTTATAGACTCTAGCATCCCCTTCTTATACCATATTAATAACGCCCTTCAAAAACAGGCAAAATAATCATACTTCTGACTACCTATATTGATAATGAGCTTTTCTTTGATCACTACGTCTCAGCTGTCTTTAGAAATTATTACCTTGTCATGACTTATCCTTTGATATATCTCCTCTAGGTCCAAAAATGTTATAGTTCTACTCGTGTGCCCATTAGACAGAGTAGTTCTGTAATAAAGTTCAAAACCAGACTTCACTAAGATGGATGACCATAAAATCAGAGCTTGGATATATGAAACGGTGCCCTTCCTAGGGGAACCTCACTGTTACTATTATTACTATTATAATTACATTTGGGGAATATGGCTAAGCTTCTCATTACTCATGAGCCCATTAGCACATTAATGAATCAGTCAAATAGTCTTAGATCAAAAGATTGAATTTCAAAATAAACACATACGTAATGATGCTATTTGATATATTGATTAACAATATATCTGTTTAAAACATGTAGGAAAACAATAAATAAAACCAGACTTTTTGACATAGTTAACAAGGACTATGCTTGACCATAGTGTATATACTGTTGTAAGGGGGTTATCTGATTCTGTGAATTAATGTGCATATATCAGTAAATGTACCTATGACCCAGTGCAAGCTCATGGTAGATGAGCTGGGGAATAATATGCGTCATTTTGTTCTTATTTTCTGAAAAATATAGTCTAATGTAAGAAAGTGTTCAAAAAGAATACATTTGATTAAGGAAGTAAATTAAGAACATCAGCTAAGAATGTTTTCACTACTCACAGACTCATACAAACTGTTTAGAGTGGAATCAGGTCTATTCTTCAATGTTGCCTTTTTTATCAAAATGAGTTCTAAGCAAGATAACATGGTGACATCTTTACTACACTATTAGCATAGGATAACATTTAGTTTGATTTGCTTTATAAGCTGGACAAGCACCCACTTTAATCCTTTAAACTAAATCCTTTTGGCACTGCTGCTGGAGGTTAGGGTTAAGAGTGTGCTGGTTCTCCTACAAACCCAGACAAAAATATTGGAATCTATTTATGCTCAGACACAGCTCCACGTGGTCCTGCTGAGTCTTCCTGGCTACAGGGAACTGAAAAAAGCAACTGCTTTCCTGATTAAGTATCCTGCTGTTTTTTTATATTTGTTTTACCTTCTACTGCTTACCTAGAGCAAGCTTTAACTGTTTTCATAGTTATTTACTGCATTTTTTATTATCTGCACTTAAAAGTACATTTTAGTTGAAATTAGTCTAATTCAAGTCGAAAAGTGTTTGTTTGCTGTTTAATTTAATTGTTTGGCTGCCCACTAAAGTGTGCTAGCCTGTACTACTGACTTATTGCCTTTTCTGCATTTCTGTGTGTTTCTATTTAAAAACAAAAAAACAAAAACATATTCCTTGTTTTCCTGTCTCTCCTAAACTAGTTAGACCAGTTTACAGGCCTTGCTGTATCCTGGGCTGGGTTGTAGTTCCTGTGTTGTCCATTGCCTTACTTGGATAGAAGGAAGTTTCTTAGCTCACCAGTGGGAGTGGGGAGCCTTGAATAGCCTACCTGTCCTTGAGGGAAGTGATCTCAGCACAAGAAGCTGCAGTAATTGGTCATTTTGGACCATTTCTAGCTCTTTTGAAGTTCCCTGGTTAAAATCTGCCTCTGGCATTTTTTTGAAGCCATATTGCTCAGACACAGCTCCACGTGGTCCTGTTGAGTCTTCCTGGCTGCAGAGAACTGAAAAAAAGCGACTGCTTTCCTGATTAAGTATCCTGCTGTTTTTTTATATTTGTTTTACCTTCTACTGCTTACCTAGAGCAAGCTTTAACTGTTTTCATAGTTATTTACTGCATTTTTTATTATCTGCACTTAAAAGTACATTTTAGTCGAAATTAGTCTAATTCAAGTCGAAAAGTGTTTGTTTGCTGTTTAATTTAATTGTTTGGCTGTCCACTAAAGTGTGCTAGCCTGTGCTACTGACTTATTGCCTTTTCTGCATTTCTGTGTGTTTCTATTTAAAAACAAAAAAAACAAAAAAATATTCCTGGTTTTCCTGCCTCTCCTAAACTAGTTAGACCAGTTTACAGGCCTTGTTGTATCCTGGGCTGGGTTGTAGTTCCTGTGTTGTCCATTGCCTTACTTGGATAGAAGGAAGTTTCTTAGCTCACCAGTGGGAGTGGGGAGCCTTGAATAGCCTACCTGTCCTTGAGGGAAGTGACCTTAGCACAAGAAGCTGTAGTAATTGGTCATTTTGGACCATTTCTAGCTCTTTTGAAGTTCCCTGGTTAAAATCTGCCTCTGGCATTTTTTTGAAGCCATATTGCTCAGACACAGCTCCACGTGGTCCTGTTGAGTCTTCCTGGCTACAGAGAACTGAAAAAAGCGACTGCTTTCCTGATTTAGTATACTGCTGTTTTTATTATTTGTTTTACCTTCTACTGCTTACCTACAGCAAGCTTTAACTGTTTTCATAGTTATTTACTACATTTTTTTATTATCTGCACTTAAAAGTACATTTTAGTCGAAATTAGTCTAATTCAAGTCGAAAAGTGTTTGTTTGCTGTTTAATTTAATTGTTTGGCTGCCCACTAAAGTGTGCTAGCCTGTACTACTGACTTATTGCCTTTTCTGCATTTCTGTGTGTTTCTATTTAAAAACAAAAAAAAAAAATATTCCTTGTTTTCCTGCCTCTCCTAAACTAGTTAGACCAGTTTACAGGCTTTGCTGTATCCTGGGCTGTGTTGTAGTTCCTGTGTTGTCCATTGCCTTACTTGGATAGAAGGAAGTATCTTAGCTCACCAGTCGGAGTGGGGAGCCTTGAATAGCCTACCTGTCCTTGAGGGAAGTGACCTCAGCACAAGAAGCTGTAGTAATTGGTCATTTTGGACCATTTCTAGCTCTTTTGAAGTTCCCTGGTTAAAATCTGCTTCTGGCGTTTTTTGAAGCCATATTGCTCAGACACAGCTCCACGTGGTCCTGTTGAGTCTTCCTGGCTACAGAGAACTGAAAAAAAGCGACTGCTTTCCTGATTAAGTATCCTGCTGTTTTTATATTTGTTTTACCTTCTACTGCTTACCTAGAGCAAGCTTTAACTGTTTTCATAGTTATTTACTGCATTTTTTATTATCTGCACTTAAAAGTACATTTTAGTCGAAATTAGTCTAATTCAAGTCGAAAAGTGTTTGTTTGCTGTTTAATTTAATTGTTTGGCTGCCCACTAAAGTGTGCTAGCCTGTACTACTGACTTATTGCCTTTTCTGCATTTCTGTGTGTTTCTATTTAAAAACAAAAAAATATTCCTTGTTTTCCTGCCTCTCCTAAACTAGTTAGACCAGTTTACAGGCCTTGCTGTATCCTGGGCTGTGTTGTAGTTCTTGTGTTGTCCATTGCCTTACTTGGGTAGAAGGAAGTTTCATAGCTCACCAGTGGGAGTGGGGAGCCTTGAATAGCCTATCTGTCCTTGAGGGAAGTGACCTCAGCACAAGAAGCTGTAGTAATTGGTCATTTTGGACCATTTCTAGCTCTTTTGAAGTTCCCTGGTTAAAATCTGCCTCTGGCATTTTTTTGAAGCCATATTGCTCAGACACAGCTCCACGTGGTCCTTTTGAGTCTTCCTGGCTACAGAGAACTGAAAAAAGCGACTGCTTTCCTGATTAAGTATCCTGCTGGTTTTTATATTTGTTTTACCTTCTACTGCTTACCTAGAGCAAGCTTTAACTGTTTTCATAGTTATTTACTGCATTTTTATTATCTGCACTTAAAAGTTCATTTTAGTCGAAATTAGTCTAATTCAAGTTGAAAAGTGTTTGTTTGCTGTTTAATTTAATTGTTTGGCTGCCCACTAAAGTGTGCTAGCCTGTACTACTGACTTATTGCCTTTTCTGCATTTCTGTGTGTTTCTATTTAAAACAAAACAAAAAATATTCCTTGTTTTCCTGCCTCTCCTAAACTAGTTAGACCAGTTTACAGGCCTTGCTGTATCCTGGGCTGTGTTGTAGTTCCTGTGTTGTCCATTGCCTTACTTGGATAGAAGGAAGTTTCTTAGCTCACCAGTGGGAGTGGGGAGCCTTGAATAGCCTACCTGTCCTTGAGGGAAGTGACCTCAGCACAAGAAGCTGTAGTAATTGGTCATTTTGGACCATTTCTAGCTCTTTTGTAGTTCCCTGGTTAAAATTTGCCTCTGGCATTTTTTTGAAGCCATATTGCTCAGACACAGCTCCACGTGGTCCTGTTGAGTCTTCCTGGCTGCAGAGAACTGAAAAAAAGTGACTGCTTTCCTGATTAAGTATCCTGCTATTTTTTATATTTGTTTTACCTTCTACTGCTTACCTAGAGCAAGCTTTAACTGTTTTCATAGTTATTTACTGCATTTTTTATTATCTGCATTTAAAAGTACATTTTAGTCGAAATTAGTCTAATTCAAGTCGAAAAGTGTTTGTTTGCTGTTTAATTTAATTGTTTGGCTGCCCACTAAAGTGTGCTAGCCTGTACTACTGACTTATTGCCTTTTCTGCATTTAGCGTGGAGTTGACACTAGAGCACCATTGGGCAGCACCGGTTAAACAAGTTTAAACTATTTCTGGGTCCGTAAAGTCTGCTCTTCATTTTTTCCTTTAGAACTGCTCTACTTGTAATCTAAACAGTCTATTCTCTATCTGTAAAGCTCAGCACTTGTTCCTAAAGCATTTTTTAGTCATGTAAAGCACTTCTATATACAAAGAACTTCACTAGCTTAAAACCCCCTTGAGTATCCACTTCCCTATAGGTCCTTTCTGACTCAGTTACACAGCAAACTTTTTCATTTCTTCTAGCATGTCAAAGGGTCAGTTGCTAGCATCCTCTCCTGCTAAGCTGGTGAATCTGGAAATATTGAGGCAATGTTACAATTGCCTCATGTACACAGACAACCCTCTCCTTCTCCCACAAAACACAAATACATGCGAGAGATGCAACTATATAGCCAAACTGGAGGCTGAGCTCTCTCAACTCAAGTCTGGCAAAACCAGACCGGAGGAGAAGGTAACCACACACATCATAAACCCAGTCTCACATAGAACTATCACAACTACAAATCAAACACATAAACACACAAAGACATACTCAGAGGCACTGATCAAAAATCTACCAAAACAGCAGAGGCCTCCAAAGCAGACACCCAAACAACTGCCACCTCATGACATAGCACAAGCAACACATAGATCACAAAGTCAGTGTGCAAATCAGTCACAGCCCTTAAGGCCAAACACAATGCCAGACACACTTGTCATAGGTGACTCCATAGTCAGACACACTGACGTCCCACTCACCAGACTGAACAAGGAGAGGGTCACAGTAAGCTGCCTGTCGGGCGCTAGAATCCGCCACATAACACAAGCACTCAGGTCACTCCACAGCAAGTACAAGTATGACTCAGTCATTGCCCATGCCAGTGTAAATGACCTGAGACGTACCTCCCTGGACTACATGAAAAGAGACATAAAGGAGCTCTCAGATTATGTAGCCCAGGCTGGTATGACCCAGACCCTGAGCAGTATCCTACCTTCACCAAGAATGATGCCACAATACAGAGACAAAATGATCAGTTTTAATAATTGGCTTAATTTCTGGTGTCATTCTAAGGGGATCCAATGTCTGTCTGCCTGGAATGACATGCTTGACAAGCCACGCTGCTTCACAAGGGATGGCTTGCACCTGTCACCCCTGGGTTTCCAGATATTGGCAAAGGCTCTTGCCACCCCCATAGTGCCTTTTTTAGACAAGGCTCAAATTCTAAACCCACCGCCCTAGAAAACAATAATGGAAAAAAACTAAGGGTAATGCTGCTCAATGCCAGAAGTCTAAATCTCAAGATGCATGCCCTCGAAGCCCTCCTCAGTATGGAGAACATCGATGTCTGTGCTGTGACTGAAACCTGGTTCAAGGCACCTGAGAGTACCCCGGCACTATCAGGTTTTACCTCATATCATGTGTTCCGGCCCCAAAACCCGGACCGTACCACAAAAGGAGGGGGTGTATCCATATTCATCAAGGATACCCACACCTCCCGGCTGGTGGCAACTCACGAAGCATCAGAGACCATTCAGGTGCAATTAACCATAGGCAAAACTGCTCTACAGTTTGTAGCATGTTACAGGCCACCCTCTCAAACTCAGGAACCCCACACAGCCTTCCTGAAGACACTGGAGAGTATAAATGTCTCTCCAAACACCATCATATTGGGTGACTTCAACTACCCAAACATAGACTGGGAACATTACTCAAGCCCCAATACCCTAGCCCAAAGGTTCCTGGAGTTCATAAACTCAAATGCTATTGAACAACCTGTCACCATTCCCACAAGAGGTGAAAATATACTAGACCTGATCATCACAAACATGGGGACAAAATGCTCCACACCGGAAGTATATCCCTCATTGTTGAGATCAGACCATAAACTAATCTTACTGGAGATCCACATCCCGCCCCCACCCCCAACAAAAAAGACCACAGTGAAGAACTTCTCAAAAGCCAACTTCACACTTCTTAAGACTGGTGTGGTATCCTTCAAGGCCCCTGAGCCATTGGAAACCACAACCCACGCTGCTGAATCCCTTACAAATGCTTTCTATGAGCACCTCCAGGATTGCATAAATCAAGCAATCCCAAATAAAATCAAGACCATTTCCACCAAAGGCAAGCACCTGATCTGGTGGACCCCAGCCATAAACAAACTTTACAACAAGAGGAGAAAGCTACTACAAGATAGAGCAAAATCCCTAAAAGGGTAGACAACTCTGATCAATACTAGTAAAAAACTACGATCACTCATAAAATCATCCAAGGCCAACTTTGAGAGAAAAATCGCCAAGGACTCAAAAGACAATCATAAGGCCTTCTTTAGCTATGTTAGAAATCTGGGTGGAAACTCTCAGATATGCTCAGAATTAGTCCAAAATGATACAAAAATCACTGAACCCACAGACATTGCAAACATACTGACAGATAGGTTCAGTGAAAATTTCTCCCCTCCCTCCCCCCCAAAAGGAGAAATATCTATCCCAGCAGAGTGTAGTGTCCCAATCATCTCAAATGCTCAGGTGAGAGCTGCTCTCTCTAAAGCTAAAAACACAGCATCAATGGGACTGGATGGTGTCCCCGGCTGTGTGCTACACGAACTCAATGAGGAACTAAACCCACACATAAGGCTGCTGTTTAATCTTAGCCTTACCACATGATACGTACCCAAAGAGTGGAGTACGGCAACTGTGGTCCCACTCCACAAAGGCGGTGCTTCTACGGACCCTGGTAATTACCGCCCCATAAGCTTAACAAGCCTGGTCTGCAAAGCTATGGAGAGGATCATAATGGAACTCATAAATAAAGACATAGGGGACCTAAAGACATTGGATCCTACCCAATTCGGCTTTGTCAAGGGCAGATCATGCCTCTTAAACTTGGTCGACTTTTTTGAAACAGTCACCAAGGCCATTGATGAGGGTAAGGCAGTTCACACAGCCTACCTTGACCTTGCAAAAGCTTTCGACACAATACCCCACTCGGGTATCATAGAACAGCTCACCAGCTTAAATGTAAACCCATATGTCACAAGATGGGTTGCAAACTGGCTCAAGGACAGAACCCACAGGGTTAGAGTTGCTGGTGCCATATCAGACTCAAGCGGTCACAAGCGGTGTCCCACAGGGCTCAGTCCTGGGCCCCTCTTGTTCGGCATCTACTTTTCAGAAGTGCAGGCAAACATAGGAGGATTGTGGCTGACAAAGTTTGCAGATGACTGCAAACTGGGTGCCATAGTTGAAAATCCATCAGACACAGATATCCTTCAGAGAGGTCTCATAGAAACGGATAACTGATGCCAGAGCCATGGCCTTAAGCTAAACGCCAAAAATGTATAGTCATACCCTTTGGTAAAAACAAGGTAACCCCAAGTTACCACATAGGTGGCAATCCATTAAGCACAGAAGAGGTTATCAGGGACCTGGGGACCCAAGTTGACAGTAACCTTTCTTTTGACACTCACATTGCCAAAGTGGTTAGGAGGACCTTCTACATTGCCCACCTGATTATGAAGGGATTCACATCCAGATCAAGGGAGGTCATTGTTCCCCTGTACTCTTCACTTATCAGACCAATGATTGAGTACAATGCCCCATTCGGAATGTATCTTACCCGACACCTGCAGCAATTGGAAAGACCCCAAAAGTTCCTCACCAAAAGGATAAAGGGGCTCAAAAATATGCCATATGCTGCCCGACTGAAGAAACTCCAGCTCTATTCAGTCACATACCATCTGCTCAGAGTTGACCTGTGCCTGACATACAAGGCCATATCCAACCCGGAATTAATGGACATGCCCCACCTCAAAAAATCCAAATCCACCAGAGCCACAAGAGCAAGAGACTTAAACCTCAACACGGATATAAATAGGACATGCTGGAGGGAGAGATTCATCACCCAGAGACTCCCTATGCTGTGGAACAGAATCCCGGTCCATGTGAGACAGAGCACCTCGCTGGCTCTGTTCAAGAGGAATCTTGACCAGTGGATGGGAGATCGTAGGTTTACCCAGGGGATCATCTCTGTATCACTGCTGGACAGAGGCACGGCAAACTAATGGGTATGGTATTCTTCAACCTAAGGGGTGGTGAAAGCCACACAACTCTGGATAGGCTTATAAATGCCCTAGGGCAGATAGCCTAGTATGAACCTATGAATCTATGAACCTATGTATTTGTTTACTGGGATGCATCACTAATTGCACAGTGACCAACTGCATGCTTAAACCAGTTAATGTATACAAGGAGATGGTTTGGTGTGTTGATGCTTAAATACAAAATGTATGTAAGTTTAATTTTAGATGTTATAAAACACTTAGAATGTGGCTAACTGAGCCACAGTTGTGAAAAATGCACAAGTATTTCATTCAAAACTTACTGATTGTGTTGAGCTGATCTGAAGTTGAAAATCATTTCCCAGTATGCAATTACATTTAAGTGATTATATGTAGAAAGGATAGGGCAGTGAGCAAAGTCTCCTTCAAGCATTTGAGTGAAGTCCTCCAAACAGAAAACACACGCTAAAGAAATCGTGCACATTTTTATGTGAAACTAAATCCAACAATGATGAATGCAGTATATCTGACTAGTTAAAGCTGCACTGAACACAAACTTGAGATTTCACATGCAGCATTGGAGAGTAATAACTGCAGCAATCACTAACAAGAGCCTCTGACCTGTGCACAACCTAAGGTAAACAGCACAGCTGGGGAGATAGAAAACCCAGTAGTCCGTGACATGTTCAGTATTAAGGGACTTCATGCCTGTGTATGACTCCATTCACAAATAAACATTAGTGACATCAGGACAAGGAATGGCTTTATAACAAATTACTTCCTAAGATACTGGAAAAATTGCAGGTATGCATTCGAAAATGCTTTAGTCTGAATAAGCTCAGAAGAGCCTTAATGTTTACACACAATATATATATATATATATATATATATATATATATATACATATATATATATATATATATATATATATATATATATATATATATATACATATATATATATATATATATATAGATATATATATATATATATATATTAAACATTATTCAAGAATGGTGATGGTTAAAGGTCATGAGACTGATAACAGTTAATGTCCGTGGAAAGTTAAGATGGAAAACTTAAAGATAGCATCACAAAGACCAGATTCATGGTTAGCTCAGCCACATGCCAGCATAATAAAGGCAATTTAAAAGATATATAATAAAATAAATATGTACTATATGATAAGGAGAAGTCTTCACTAAACAATGCTAGCCTGTCTTATCACAATATGTAGCATGACACTTTTTCAACAGTTTTTGAAAACTTTTTTCTTCTTTGTTGAAGGAACAGCTTGCAGCATTTATATTTAATGCAAGTAAGACTAGTCAGACTACAAACTGACAGTTAATCCCAGTACTTGCCGTGTCTTTCTGTCACTTCTGCATTATATATGTTTGATTATTCTATTTGTTTGTAGCAAGTAGGCATGTATTTCACTTCTCTGGAAGCTTTTTAATGTCTCTAAAGATGAAAAAATGTCCTTGTACAGCTGAGGAACAAAACTGCATTTCCAGTTTATTTGTAATTCAACTCACCAAAACATACACACACATACATACATACACGTGTGCACAGTCTCTTACACACACACACACACACACACACACACACACACACACACACACACACACACACACACACACACACACAATGTACAAAGCCCAAAAGCAAACACATTAAAAGAACATGGTAGAATAATCAATCATAAATTTTTCAAAGGGGAAAAACTGAATACATCTTTCTTGCAAGTCATGAAAGTAATTATACAATTGATTTTCATAAGTAGTACCAACCATTTCTTAACTTGCAAGTTCAGACAACTTGCCCAAAAAGGTTAATAAATACTAAATTAATACAAAGTTAGAGCATCAGTTATGGAGCAAAATTTGCACATCTGTGTTACTATCCAAATACAACAGAATGAATTTATTACATTATAACCTATATTCTAGCTATGTAATGATGCTATATTTGTAGTAATTAGTATGTTTGGGGTTTGCCCACAGAGAGACAAAGAAAAAATGTTTAATAACATATCTATGTCTTCCTTTTTAATGAATCATAAATTATGAATGTGTGGCTTGACGTTGACAGGTACATAACTTTCTAAATCATGAGTATAATTCTGACATGAAATACATATACATATAATATATATATATAAATATATATATATATATATATATATATATATATATATATATATATACACACACACACACACACACACACACACACACACACACACACACGCGCGCATGCGCGCATGCGAGCACGTGTGTGTGTGTGTGTGTATTGCAACATTAAAGCTGTTTACTAATAACAGTACTGTAAAACAGTGCCATTACTGGAAAGAAAAGAAATGAATATTTCACTGTTCCTCATTTGGGCCTCTGCCTTGCTCATACTACTGTTCTGAAATTAGCCTTCTTGTGGTATTGCAGGATAAAGAGAGGAATTTAATATGCTGAGATAGAAAAATTGTTTTGTGTGACACAATGCGGTGACTGGTACAATCACTAAAGGTTTATTAATATGCATGATCTTAACTCTCGGTAGCTGTTTAGTGATACGAAGAAGATGGCAGGCATTTCATCATACAATAGTAACAGGAATATCAGCTCATGGAATAGTTTGGGATTTAGGATGGACTCCTTGTGAGTAATGAAGGTATAATTCAATGGCTAGCCTCTTCTTTTAGCACAGTTGATTGATGGGTTTAAAAAAAGAATCAGTTGTGTTGTAACACAAGACCAGCAGCACTGTCATTATTTTATCATTCAACGTAAGTCAAGAAAAATTGTGGTACAGGAGTACATTTTTTGTGGGATCTGCCACTCCTTAAACATCTGCAAACATAAGAACTAGAGACCTGAAGAGGCATGCAAGGCACACTACTTATCTAATGTACCACAAATGCTGTCTGACTGCAACAGAATTTAAATGTGATATTGGAAACCCCTTGACTACTGAAGAAAGAAACAAATGTGATTCTTAACTAAACAATATGTACATTTTGTATTAAATTAGTTAATGTATGTATTTCTTTTTTAGATATGAGAGAGTATAAATGTTTTACAAAATGTAATTTCTGTAAGGTTTAAAAGAAAGTAAATGTACTCAATATGCCAGAAAATCTTCAGCAAATCATTTCTGTATGCTTAGACAAGGACAGTTATCCTCTTGATTATACTGCCATCAGGTGGCTATTTTAGTAATTGCTTCATCATGCTGAAATATTTTGAATTTATTTGCCAAAATCTTTATCCCCACCCTCATAGAGCAACATATTTACTTTATTAATTGATCTTTGAAAAAAGATTGTAGTGAATGAGCATATGTAAAAGCGTGGTTCTTTTTTTTTAAACAACATAACCTTTTTGACTCAAAATTACATATTGTACAGTAACATCATCATAAACAACTAATATCATCCTATGTATGCCATATGCAACAGCCTATTTCTGAAACACCCATGTAAATTAAAAAGACAGGAAATGCATTAAAAAAGAAAAGTTAGTTGTGTTTAGCAAAAAAAATTCAAGCATGACACTACTGCTAATGAGGAACACAAATATTCAAACACCAAAGGCTAATTTATTCAGATCAGATGACAAAGAAAGTACAAAACCAATGTTTCTTTAGTCGATGCTTTCCGGATTAGTGAAAACCGAGCATGAGTGCTCTGATGAGCAACAGAAGAAAGTAGAGAAGACAGCATTATCAAAATAAAGAGTGCATTTGCAATGTGATGAAACTACGTCACAGACAGAGGCACCGGAAGCTGTTGAAGACTGGGGGTGCGGAGGGTGAAAGGGGCACTTAGTGATCTAAAAAGGGCAATTTTTTAAAACTATTTACTACCACAACATGGGTTCACTTGGAGGACATTTTAAGCATAGCCAATTTCCATTTTGGTGCTTGAATTAACATTTCCTGATTAGTCTTACCTATCGCATGGCTGATAATTGTATATTAACCCTAGTGAGAATACATTTGATCATACTATAGATAATTTGAGGGGACCCGTGTAAGGGATACAGCATTTAGGAGCTGCTGCTATCCATTAGTGGCATGAGGGGCAATCCTGGAGTACATTTTTATTACCCATCCTTAGATCCAAGTCGTATTTGAATATGGACAGGGATGATCTTTGTTTATTTGAATGGATAGTCTGTTCTGGAACAGTGGTAGCTTCTGACATATATCCATCTCTCCACAACATTCAGTTTAGATACCTGGACTGTGTATTTCTGATGCCATTTGACTTGCTGATGTTCAGTAGGTCCATCTGTATTAGGTCGGTGGATGCCATGTATGCAATACTAAGTATAGTGATAAATCTTTGAGGTGGTCCATCCAAGACCTATTGTTTAGGACTTGTTTCCTTTTAGTAAGGTATCTCTGTGGGTATTCCAATTGTTGCATGGGTCTGGGTAGATGCATGCCAAAGTGGGCATTATACAAAATGATTGACCTAATGAGCGCTTTGTAAGGGGGGCAATAACATCTCTAGATCTAGTCAAAATCAATTTGTTTATAGGCTGTGCAATATAGAAAGACTTTATGACTCTGGGCACATGTTGGTGAAAAGTTAGGTCATTGTGTACACGAGTTCCCAAATGCCAAACAACTGGGTCAGTTCTCAGGGTGCATTGTCAATTTGGCAGTTCCCTGAAGTAGATGACTTCCCAACTAGGTAAAAGCTGTAATCTCTAAAAGCCAAAAACACAGCATCCATGGGACCAGACAACATCCCAGGCTGCATTTTACATGAACTTCAGAATGAACTGGCTCCCCACCTAAGCACCATGTTCAATCATAGCCTCACGTCAGGCTTTGCACACACTGAATGGTGCACAGCAACAGTTATCCCACTCCACAAAGGGGGAGCCATCACTGATCCATGGAACTATCGCCCTATTAGCCTGATGAGCCTGGTCTGTAAGGCCATGGAACATATCATCATGGAACTCATAAACAAACACATTGGTAACCTCCAAACTCTGGAACCCACCCAGTTCGGGTTTGTGAAAGGCATATCATGTCTCCTTGAACCTGATTGACTTCTTTGAGGTAGTCACCAAAGCTGTAGACAAGGGCAAGGTGGTTCACACAGCCTATCTTGACCTTGCCAAGGCTTTCGACACCATCTCCCATTCTAGAATTTTAGCTAAACTCACTAAACTAGGTATAAATCCCTATGTCACAAGATGGGTTGCCAACTGGCTCACTGACAGAACTCACACTGTAAAAGTTGCAGACTCCAAATCTGACTTTAAACTAGTGACAAGTGGAGTACTATAAGGTTCAGTCCTGGGACCTCTTCTGTTTGCTATCTACTTCTCTGAAATACAGGCTCACACAGAAAGTCATTGGCTAACAAAGTTCGCAGATGACTGCAAACTAGGAGCCATAGTTTAAATGACCAAATGATGTGGACATCCTAAGAAGGGACTCACTGAGACAGATTCCTGGTGTCAGAGCCATGACCTCAAGCTCAATGACAAAAAGTGCATCGTCATCCCCTTTGGTAAAAACTCTGTACCCATGAACTACCACATAGGTGAAAGTCTACTTAATGCTGAATGTGTGATAAGAGATCTTGGGACCTAGGTGGACAGTAGTCTCTCCTTTGATAATCACATCACCACAGTAGTCAGGAAATCCTTCTACATGGCACACCATCACAAAAGGGTTCTCATCCTGGAAAAAAGAGGTCATTGTTGCCATCTACTTGACACTCATTAGACCCATTATAAAGTATGATGCCCCTTTTGGAATGTACCTCACAAGACATCTGCAGCAGCTGGAAAGGCCACAGAAGTATCTCACAAAGAGGATTACTGGCCTCAAACAGATGCCCTACACTGGCCATCTCAAAAAACTCCAGGTTTACTCCATAGCATATTGCCTACTTTGAGGTGATCTCTGCCTAACATATAAAGCTATGTCAAACCCAGAGCTGTTGGACATGCTACATCTAAAGAAATCCCAATCCTTCCAAGCCTTGTCACCACAATAAACGGGACATGCTGGAGGGATAGATTCCTATCCCAGAGACTTCCCATACTCTGGAACAAGCTACCCATCTATGTCAAGCAAAGTTCCTTATTAGCACTCTACAAGAAAAATCTTGATGAGTGGATGGGAAATAGGAAATACACTCCGGGATCACTTCTGTGTCTCTGCTCGACAGGGGCACAAGAAAATAGCTTTCTTGGGTGGCATAAGCCAGGGAACCTTGTTGGCTAGGCTTATTTAGGCCCTTGGGCCAATAGCTTAGTACCTACCTATGAACCTATAGGTTCATAGGTTCATAGGTTGATACTAGGCTATCTGCCCTAGGGCATTTATAAGCCTAGCCAGAGTGTGTTTGGCTTCCACCACCCTTTTAGATTAGTTGATTGTGCCTCTGTATAGTAGGTCACAGAAGGTAGCCCTTTTAAGGTTAGTTTACTGTACCTCTGTCAAGCAGGGGCACAGAAGAGATCCCAGGGGTAAACATATGATCTCCCATCCACTTGTCAAGATTTCTCTTGAAGAGGGTCAGTGAGGGGCTCTGCCTAACCTGGATTAGGATTTTGTTCCAGAGTGAGGGGAGCCTCTGGGATAGGAATCTGTCCCTCCAGCATGTCCTATTCATTTCTGTGCTGAGGTTCAAGTCCCTGGAGCATGTAGCTCTATGGGAATTGGATTTCCTGAGGTGAAGCATGTCCATTAATTCTGGGTTGGACATGGCTTTATATGTCAGACACAGATCGCCTCTGAGTAGGCGGTACGCAACTGAGTAGAGCTGGAGTTTCTTTAGCCGCGCTGCATAGGGCATCTGTTTGAGCCTCTTGATCCTCTTGGTGAGGTACTTTTGGGGCTTTCCAGTTGCTGCAGGTGTCGGGTAAGGTACATTCCAAATGGGGCATTGTATTCAATTATGGGCCTGATAAGTGATGAGTAGAGGGGCACAATGACCTCTCTTGATCTAGATGTGAATCCTTTCATGATAAGGTGGGCTATATAGAAGGTCTTTCTAACCACTCATGGTTGTCAAAGGAGAGATTGCTATCTACTTGGGTCCCCAAGTCCCTAATTACTTCTTCCGTACTTAATGGATTACCACCTATGTGGTAATTTGTGGGCACTTTGTTTTTCCCAAAGGGGATGACTATGCACTTTTTGGCATTTAGCTTTAGGCCATGGCTCTGGCACCAGTTAACCGTCTCTGTGAGACTCTTTTGGAGGATGCTTTTGTCAGCCGGAGAGTCGATTATGGCACCCAGTTTGCAGTCATCTGCGAACTTGGTCAGCCATAGTCCACCCGTGTTAGCCTGTACCTCTGAGAAATATATACTGAACAAGAGAGGTCCCAGAACTGAGCCTTGTGGGATGCCACTTGTAACTGGTTTAGAGTCTGACATGGCACCTGCTATTCTGACCATGTGTGTTTTATCCCTGAGCCAATTTGCAACCCATCTTGTGACATAGGGGTTGATATTTAAGCTGGTGAGCTTATTTATGATGCCCGAGTGGGGTATTGTGTCGAAGGCTTTTGCGAGGTCCAGGTTGGCTGTGTTGACTACCTTCCCTTCATCTATGGCTTTGGTAACTGTTTCAAAGAAGTCAACCAGGTTCAAGAGGCAAGATCTGCCCTTAACAAAGCCGAATTGGGTAGGATCCAGTGTATGGAGGTTCCCATTGTCTTTGTTTATGATTTCCATGATGATACGCTCCATAGCTTTGCAGACCAGGCTAGTCAGGCTTATAGGGCGATAGTTTCTGAGGTCTGTTGTGGCATCACCTTTGTGGAGTGGGACCACTGTTGCTGTACGCCATTCCTTGGGTACATATCCTGTAGTAAGGCTGAGATTGAACAGTGACTTTATACGAGGGTTTAGTTCTTCTTGGAGCTCATGTAAGATACAGCTCGGGACACCGTCTGGTCCCATTGATGCTGTGATTTTTGCTTTGGAGAGGGCAGCTCTCACCTGTGCATCTGTGTCCTCAGGAAGGCTACACTCTGTTGGGATAGACATTTGCTCTTTTGGGGGGGAAGGGGGGGGAGAAGTTTGCACTGAACCTTTCTGCCAGGATGTTGGCAATGTCTGTGGGTTCAGTGTATTTTTTGTCATTTTGCACTAACTCAGAGCATATCTGGGAGTTGCCTCCCAGGTTTCTGACATAACTAAAGAAGACCTTGTGATTATCTTTAGTGTCTTGTGCAATTTTTCTTTTGAAGCTGGCCTTTGATGATTTTATGAGGGAATCGTAGTTTCTTGCTAGTACTGATCAGAGACGCCTTCCCTTTTTGGGAATTTGCTCTATCATGTAGTAGCTTTCTCCTTCTGTTGTATAGCTTATTTATGGCTGGGGTCCACCAGACAGGTCTCCTGCTTTTGGAAGAGTGAGTCTTGGTTTTATTTTGGATAGCATGCTCCATGCATTCCTGTAGGTGTCCATGGAATGCTTTTGTAAAGGATTCTGCATTTTGGGCCATATTTTCCACTGGCCCGGGGGCTTTGAAGGATTCTACCTCAGTTTTGAGAAGTGTGAAGTTTGCTTTTGAGAAGTTCTTCACCGTGGTTTCCTTGGCTAGGGGTGGGGATGGAATATGGATGTCCAGTGAGATTAGTTTATGGTGTGATCTTACCAATGAGGGGTATACCTCTGGTGTGGAACATAGAGACCCAATGTTGGTGATGACCAGATCCAATATGTTTTCCTCTCTTGTGGGAGTGGTGACCAGTTGTTCCATAGCATTTGAGTTTATAAATTCTAGGAACCGTTGGGTGAGGGTGTTTGGGCTTGAGTAGTTTTCCCAATCAATGTTTGGGTAGTTGAAGTCACCCAATATAATGGTATTTGGAGAGACCTTCATATTATCCAGTGTTCTCAGGAAAGCCGAGTGAGGTTCCTGTGTTTGGGTGGGTGGTCTGTAGCAGGCTACAAACTGAAAGGCAGTTTTTCCCACTGTTACTTACACATGGATGGTGTCCGATGCTTCGTGCAGTACCACTAACCTGGAGGTGTGGGTATCTTTGATAAATATGGATACTCCCCCTCCTTTTGTGGTTCGGTCCGAGTTTTGGGGCCGGAAAGCATGGTATGAAATATAACCTGTTAGTGCAGGGGTGCTCTCAGCAGCCTTGAACCAGGTTTCTGTTACTGCACAGATATCGATATTCTCCATACTGTGGACAGTCTCGAGTGTGTGCATCTTGAGGTTTAGACTTCTGGCATTGAGCAGCATTAGCATTAGTTTTTTTTTTCTTTGTGTTTTCTATGGAGGTGGGTTTGTCTTTTGAGCCTTGCCTAAAAAAGGCACTATGGGGGAGGCAAGAGCCTTTGCCAGTATTCAAAAACCCAGGGGTGACAGGTGCAAGCTGTCCCTAGTGAAGCAACGTGGCTTGTCAAGCATGTCATCCCAGGCTGACAGACACTGGATCCCCTTTGAATGACACCAATACTTTAGCCAATTGTTAAAATTGATCATTTTGTCTTTATACTGTGGCATCATTCTTGGTGAGGGTAAGATGCTACTCAAGGTCAGGGTTATACCGGCCTGGGCTACATGATCAAAGAGCTCCTCTATGCCTTTTTTCATGTAGTTCAGGGTGGTACATCTCAGGTCATTCACACCAGCATGGACAATGACGGAGTCATATTTGTACTTGCTTTGGAGTGACCTGAGTGCTTGTGTTATGTGGCAGATCCTGGCATCCGACAGGCAGCTTACAGTGACCTTCTCCTTGTTCAGCCTGGTGAGTGGGACGTCAGTGTGTCTGACAATAGAGTCACCTATTACAAGTGCATTAGGTGTGTTGTTTAGCCTTAAGGGTTGTGACTGTGTGGCACACTGACTTTGTTAGCTATGTGCTATGTGGGTATTGTTTCATGGTAAGGGTTGCTTGGATGTCTGCTTTGGAGGTCTCTGCTGCTTAGGCAGATTTTTATTTAGAGCCTCCGAGTATGTTTTTGTGTGTTTATGTGTTTGGTTTGCTGATGCGATAGGTCTATGTGAGACTGGATTTGTGGTGTGTGCGGTTACCTTCTCCTCCTGACAGGCTGTGCCAGTACTGGGTTGAGAGAGCTTAGCCTCCAGTTTGGCTATATAGTTGCATCTCTAACATATATTTGAGCTTGTTGGGAGGAGGAGTGGGCGGTCAGTATACATAAGGCAGTTGTAACATTGCCTCAAGATTCCCAGATTCACCAGCTGGACTGGAGAGTAAACCCAAAACTGACCTTTGGACATGCCTGAATAATATAGGGAACTACTTGTTGACTGATTAGAAAAAAACAATAGGGAGCAAGTGCTTAAAAGGAGTATAAGAGGATGTAGTGCTTAAGTTTATTAGTGTTTACCTATGCGATTACTTGTACGAGTAAGTGCAGGGCTTTAGAATGAAAATAGAGTGCTTATTTTGAGCTTTAGGGCAGTTCTAAGGGAAAAAGTGAAGAGTAGACTTTGTGGAGCCGGGAATAGTTTAAACCTGTTTAAGTGGCGCTGCCCAACCTGCTCTGTGCGCAAGACCGCGCAAAAAGAGAGTTGCAAGGTTTTAAGAGCGAGAGATCAAGGAGTTTGGAATTGACCCAAAATAGCCAATAAAACTACAGCTTCTAGGCAGTAACCACTCCTACAAGGACAGGCAGGCTACTCAGTGTTAACCACTGCCACTGGTGAACACAGAGACTTCCCTTTAGCCCAAGCAAGCACTGGCATCCAAGAAACTTACAAACAGTTCAGAACAGCAAATCTGTAACTGAACATTCTTAAATTTCAGGAAGTGAGAAAAAAGCCACTGATAATGTATTTCTTGGAGGTTAGCTTTAATTCATGATTCTGGCACCAGTTATTGTTTGGGACAAACTTTCCTGCATGATGGCTAAGTCATTTGGGGATTCACTAACTGCTCCTAGCTTGCAGTCATCTCAAATGTAGTCGGCCAAAGCCATTTGGTATTTCCTTCTACTTTTGAGATGTATATGCCAAACAGAAAAAGTCTCAGAATCAAACCCTGGGGGACTCCGTTGGTGACTGGTCTCTTCCCCACCTTCCTGATTGTATTAACCTGACTGTATTAAATTATATTCCTTGTATAATACAGCACCACTTTTTGGAATGTTTTTTTTTTTAATTTGTAGTTTGGCACAGTCTTCTAGTATGCAAGGACACAAAATGTATGAACCAATAATGACAAAACTACCCATTTCAGAAAATTTCAACCATAATAGGCCACTCAAACTTCTGTCATTACAATCCACCAATATCAGTAAATATGCAAAATCTCTGCAGAAGTAAGTCATCTAAATAATTCCACATTAAAGGGATCTCTAACTAATGAAGAGGTTGCTGCTAGCAAACAACTTTATATTTAATTGTTTCATCTACAAATAAAGTGCCTGATACCCTTGAAGAATAAATTGCCTATGCTACATTAAAAAAAAAAAAAAAACATAAGCTAGTAATTTTGCAATTGGGAATGGATGGCAAACTGATAACAGAAACATAGTTACTAGGTAACTCCTCCAAAGGAGGACATTCATAGGACTGCAGCATCCACTCCATTTAAAGTACAATACAGTACAGTATCAGTGATCCATCTGCATACAGTGAGTGTAGAACCCACATCTTTCTGCATCAAAAGCAAGTATACTACCTGTTGTGCTACTAACAATGCAAACACCTTAACATAAGTAGCACTAAACTTCTCTTCCCCTGAAGCTCTCAAGCTCCTTGTAAAATCCACTTGACACTCAACTAAATCTCTAAACTTCGCAGCACAAGAAATATGGATAAAGCCTTTATTTATTTGGGGGGGGGGGCAAAGGCCCAAAACCAGGGACACATTTTAGATATTGATTGTATAATCTTAGAAAGTTGCTAAAATAAAGTGTTTTGTGTAACCATGTGTTTCGTGAAAGATAGGAAGACTGAAACTTTAAAGGGCTATCATTATATAGTGAATTCAGTTCTCACTGATTTCCCAGAAAAACACAAATTTTAAGAGGAACAGACCAAAAGTATGAGCCAAATATTCTGTGAAAATCTGGACAGTTGAGAGCTATGGACTCAACTCCCTTAATCACAAGTAGTGGTATGAGTAGAGAATTCAGGCTCTTGTTTGAGACTGAGTAATACTAACCACCAGGTATACCTAACTGGGGCATTTTACACACACACACACACACACACACACACACACACACACACACACACACACACACACACACACACACAGGAGCACCATAACTCCTGAAAATAAAAGAACAAAACTCTCCTTGACGGCATGAATCCGGTTGCACCAACAGAACAGCAGCAGCATAAATCCTGTAACACAGAGCAACAAGAGAACAAGAACAGCTAGTTTAAGTTAGCTTGACTTCCATGCACAAATCCACGTTAGCATGAAAATTGCACTTCATTTTTTCCAACAGGTCTTGCAGCGGTAAAAGTGTGGGGGGGGTTCCCCCTCCCGCTGGTTCTATGGTTCCGGTACCCATGGTCACAGAGTAAATGAAAGAAACCAGCTTCAGTTCATTTAGATATTTCAGTACAAGAAATAATGAAATGGAAGTATGGTATTAAAAAAAACTGAGATTCAGAAATCGTTGAACTGCTTGTAAAAGTTTACCAAACTAATCCTAAGTTATTAGTTTATATTGCTGTGTCTTCCTACCAATTTGTCATGATAGCAGTACGTGGAAAAGTTTGCATGATATATACAAGTACATTCTGAAACTTGATGCTTTTCAGGAAGTAAGTGCAATGCTCTATTATTATTGTTATTATGAAGACTGGTGTGTGAAAAAAAGGAGGTAGTGCCAGCAAAGCTAGCTGGAATTTTGTAAATAATTATATGTCATTTGTGAATATCCAGCTAACTTATACAATATGCTGGTGTTACAAATGTATTAGAACTGTATGTCATGTGTATATCAAACTACTTTGTACAGATGTTTGTGTTGAAAAGATATTTGCAAAGTGCTGTGTTTGTAATGCATCCACAGTGTGCCATACTGGAAGATAACAGAAATGTATAGGCACTACTGTAACTGTTTAAATGTATATATCTTAACAGTGGAAACTGGAATACAGGAGTTTAACCTCAGTCCAGCAAACTTTAGAAAAATATCTGAAATTAAATTACTTTATAGACTAGGTCATAAAGATGCTTTAATGCAGCTAGGGGCACAAAGTCTGTACTAAGAAGATTTCTGCATTGTCTTCGATGTGAACTATTTGCTACTTTGGAAACATGAAGGAATGCAATTATTTTATGACTTCCAGCACTAGCCAAAGATCTGAGCAAAAGTCCTTGTAGGAGTATTTTTACAGGTAGATGCTAAATACTGCCAGCTTCCAGCAGTGGGGGTTTTGCCTGGGAATTAGAAGTCACATGACAAGAAGTGATGTCATTCTTCAAGCTATCGTGGCCATATTATTTTGAGAAGTCTCTTAGTGAGACAGGGCATTCTGCATTCTGTCTTGGACCTGACAACAACAAGGAGAACCATTCACCACATCTACCTTGCTTTACTGAAGTAAGATTCTAGGAAATAGTATAACTCTCTTAGATACAATCAGGAATATAGCAAAGCTTAGTTTAGATTTTTTCTTTATTTATGTGAGCCTGTACTGCAATGCTATTTTAAATACTTCCCTGAGGTTTTGAACTCTGGTGTCACTGTAAATATATATTTAATGTTATCTTGTTCTTTTGCTTTAAGAGTACTTACATATTTATTTGGTGACACTATGTGGGCTACTCCTAATAGCCTTGCTTTTGGTCAAACTACCATTTGTATTATTATTAATATTACACAGTGAAATTGGACACCCTTTGTTAAGGGCTCTAAAGTAGCTGATAAGGAGTGATTGGTGGCAGTGCTAACCACCTTATAGTCTAGGCAGAAGGGAGAATAGCTAGTAAACCTGTGTCAGCATTTCCCAGGTGTCTGTGTGTGTGTGTGTGTGTGTGTGTGTGTGTGTGTGTGTGCGTGTGTGTGTGTGTGTGTGTGTGTGTGTGTGTGTGTGTGTGTGTGCACGTGCGCGTGCGTGTGTGTGTATCCGTGTGTAAATCAAACCTCAAAGAGTGTGTGTGTTAGCTGCTTGGGCAGGGACACAAAGCACTGGTTGGACAGAGAGGGTGCTGGAGGTCTTGGCTTGATCACTCAGCTGACATCTCAACTCTATAGCTGTGCCAGTGGGGAGTCTTACTGGGGATCTGGAGAAGGAGGGAGAAACCAGACCCAGACTGACTGCAGTCTCTGTGTGCTCTTAAGGGAAATTGCACTTGATGCAGAGACCGGCATCTGGAAATATTGTGTGTGTACCCGTTATCCTCTCAGAGAACATCTCCCACTGTTGCCAGTGGTGAGGATTGAGGCTGCTTGATTATTGGTTGCCAGTGGTGGGTCGTCACATGGCATATAACATCTGCAACTTCACTTGAGAGATCTGTACTAGCACTGATCAAATGACATTGAAACACATAAAATGCTGCACTGAGATGTTTAGCTACAGAGCATTTCTACATAGAGATCTTTAAATATGATGTGTGGAAGATGGATATCTGAGAATCCATGTCAACATAAAGTGCATTAGGTAAGTTTTCTAAAATGTTGTAAGTGTGTTGGAGAATATTCATTTTTGAAGCAAAGTACCCAATGCACTCATTCTAGACAAGCAGTCGAATGACCACATTGTCTAATTGATTAACACTGACCTGTTGCATTCAGATAGCTAGGTTTAATTACAACATTTTATGATAGTAAAGTGTAACTATAACATATGGAAGATTTAAAATATAGAGTCTTCACATATGATGAGACAGAGTTACTCAGTTTGGAGTGTTACTAAAATACTAAATTCTAGCAAAGTATAAATGATACATACAAACAAACAAAACAAAACATACTGACTAATTCAGATAGCTTAGTATAAAATGAAGAAATGTCTTATTAGGGCAGCAGCCGTACCCATTCAGAACACATGTAAGGTTTAAACATTGCTATTGTTTGGTCATATAGTTTAATATTATTCTTTTTGACCGCAAGGAGTTTAGAAAACAAGACCTACCTGTCAAGAACACTGATACTGTAAGTTCATACAAAATTCATATTCAATACAGTAGTGATGCAAAATAATGAAAACAGGACAATAAAACAGTGGCTAATGAACACAGGACAATAAAACAGTGGATAATGAACACAGGACAGTAAAACAGTGGATAATGAACACAGGACAGTAAAACAGTGGAAAGTCAGGCAGAAAAAAACAAGAGCACACATACCATGAAGACAAAAATGAATTAGCAATGAATTAGCAACTATGAACATAAAAACAAAGTGTATGTAACTAAGCTGTACCTTCATGTTTATGCTGTATCTAGCTATCACAAAATCGTTAGACTTGCGCCAGACTAGCATAATAGCCAACAAACTAAGTAAAGTCCACAAACCAATGGAAAAAAGGATCCCAAAATGAAGAGACGTGCTTTCAAAACCTGAACGCAATTTATTTTGTTTTAACAAGGAAACAGCGTTTTCGCCACTCACACTAGGTGGCTTCTTCAGAGGTAAAAAAGAGCGCGAATAAAACGCTCTTTAAATACAACACCTAATTAAGCCCAATTGCTAATAAAAGGCAACAGCCCCTTATTTCTAATTTACCTACAACAATAAGAACAACATATTTCAAGTAAATATACAAGCACCATTTCAAATGTGGCGATAAATCACATCAAAACAGCCACTTTATACTCTACATATGTACAATCTGTAAAAACATAAGTAAAATATACGGAGATACCTATACGTAAGTGAAATATAAAACCTACATGTAATTAAGGTATAGGTATCAACCTATTTGGGAACTAACTAACAAACCATAAATTACACAAAGGTCAGCCCTGCAAAAGTACAACATCCTAAAAAGGGCATTTAAAAAAGATACAAACTTACACACGAGTACAGTATAGGTGTCATCCTATTTAAAAAAATACTTACAAATAGTAAGTTCCACAATAGCCGACCCTACAAATGTACACCGTGCTAAAAAAGTTATAAAATGGCATACATGGTAAGAATAATAAGGTATAGAATAGAAAGCTAGACCTTATCTCATATACGATTTCAATTTAAGATAAGGGGCAATATTACAACTTTCATTCAACCCTGGCGGGTTAAATGCATCCAATTTGAGTTGCCATAGAAGCTCCCGAGTTTCTAGCATGATAGCAGTAGGGCCGCCCCTAAGAAGTGGTGGGAGGTGGTCAATTCCCATAAAGGCAAAAGCATGTCCTGGAGAGGAACAAATATGTTTGGCCAATGCATTTTCGCTCTTCTTATTTTTAACAGCATATAAGTGCTGGTAAATCCTGTCCTTGAATCTTCTATCCGTCTTACCGACGTAGAATGCTGGACAGCAAGTACAAAATGCAATATAAATGATGGATTTAGTATCACACTTAATTCGATGACCAACCATATATTTCCTACCTGCTATGCAAAATGTGCTACCAGTTTTTATGTGTGTGCAAAAATTACAAGCACCACAAGAAAACGAGCCCTTGGATCTAGCGCAAGACTCAACAGAAAGACTGCTTTGCAACAAGTCCTTGATGTTCCTACCCCTCCTGAACACCACAGACGGTTTTTCACCCAATTTGTTGCTAACCATTGCATTACTTGTCACAAAAAAACAATTCTTAAACAAGATGTTTTGTATATCGTACGAGTTCATACTAAAAGTAGAGATAAAACTACAAGGAAGTTCAATCAAAGGAGCAGGTACTAACGACATAGAAAGGTCAAGTATGTTAGTATTTACACCAGGGGTCAAATTATGTTCAAAATCAATGGGCGAAGTGGGCATAGGAAAAAGAAGCGGTTTGTAAAACCCACAAGTTCTTTTATTTTTCACTTCGTCCATGATATCATCTACTAAACGCTGTGGATATCCCTCCAGCATGTTTTGTTTATTGTGATGACAAGGTTTAGATCCCTGGAGCATGTAGCTCTGAGGGATTGGGATTTCTTTAAGTGTAGCATGTCCAACAGCTCTGGGTTTGACATGGCCTGGTATGTTAAGCAGAGATCGCCTCTGAGTAGACAATATACGACAGAGTATAGCTGGAGTTTTTAAGGCGGTCAGCGTAGGGCATCTGCTTTAGGCCTGTGATTCTTTTAGTGAGGTATTTCTGAGGCCTTTCCAGTTGTTGCAGATGTCTTGAGAGGTACATACCAAATGGGGCGTTGTATTCTATAATGGGTCTAATGAGGGATGAGTACAGTGGGACAATGACCTTCTTTTTTCTGGATGAAAAGCCCTTTGTGATGAGGTGTGCCACATAGAAGGATTTCCTGACTGTTGTGGTGATGTGGTTATCGAAGGTGAGACCAGTGTCCACCTGTTTCCCTAAGTCTCTTATCACACTTTCTGTGTTTAGTGTACTGCCACCTATATGGTAATTCATGGATACATGTTTTTTCCCAAAGGGGATAACAATAAATTTCTTGGCATTGAGCTTGAGCCCATGGCTTTGGCACCAAGCATCTGTTTCTGTAAGGCCCTTTTGTAGAGTATCCACATCATTTGGGGATTCAGTGGGGTACACCCATTAAATTGTCTGGTATTCTGCAGTTGTGACTGTGGGATAGCATGAGCATATGTATTACACTATTTCTGCCGTGCAAGTGGTGCATACTTTCAGTACTTCATAGTTACCATTGCATGTGTTGTAACACCTTTCTGCCTACTGTTTGTACATTTCACAGGGAGTCTGTTGGGCATCCCTGTAAGTCAGTCACTGTTGCTATGTCTAGGCTCTTAACTATTCAAATATGGCAGTGTCAGACCTCTCAAGTGTACAGATATTTGCAGGTTGTCCACATTTTGCCTCATATTTTGGTCAATATCTCATAAACAGCTTTTTCTGGCAAATCACTCTGGGCTCAAGTCAGACTATAGTGACAAACATTTCAGTTTCAGACTTCATACCCTTCCAAACATCCAACGAAATGCAGAACCTGTTACTCTCTCAACTGTCTAAGTTTGTTGTAGCATTATTTGGAATGTGTCCCTGTTTTTGGCCCTTTGCTCCACATTTGTTATTACCTAGTCCGGATGTGTTTCTGTAAGAGGTTGTGGGGTATGGGCAGTGATTATCCTGCTGTGAGTATGTGTGTGGCTTGCAAGGTGCTACAGTGACATTATTACCTACTAGCTACCAACTATCATGGCTGTTTCTGTTCACACACTACTATTCTAGACATCCACTACATTTGACAGTAAATATACATGACATGCTTTGTGTACTACACATCCTATATTCCCTTTACATTCACTCCTACTATTACATGATATATTTATTGTAGCACACTATTCTTATATAACAGTCATGGCTTAGTGGTAAGTCATGCAGACTACTGTTTCCAAGGTCCTGGGTTCGGGACTGACAGTGGGATTTTATTTTGCTTTTGAGCAGACTACAGGACTTGTCATTCAGAGTGACTAAGGCACTTTTAAGCAGTTGTAACCGGGTTAGCGCTGGTTTGTGCGGAGCTCATGCATGCGCACTGAAGTTCAGCTCCGCGCACACCCGCTTACAACCGCTTAAAAGTGCTTACTCTTGCGCACACCCACGCTATTTTCTTTGAAAGAAATGAAAATGGGGAGACAGGAAAGTGGTGAAAAAGGGGTCACAAAGAGGGTAGGATAGTAGGGAAACAAGCTTGGGTTTTGCAGGAGGGATGTAGGTAAGGCCCATAGCTGCCCATTTCTTCATTAGCAACAGCTGTGCATATGTTTGTAATTTAGTGTGACATTTGAAAGCTTCCACCCCTGAGAGAGGTGTAAGGACAACAATAATACTTGTTGTACAGCCAGTTGTAATTGACAGTTTCCATGTCCAGCAGACATGTGTGCAAAATGGGCAGCTATGTATGGGGCGTAATTTTTTTGTGGGTACAGAGTGCCCTTTTTTTTTTTTCTGGTGAGAGTGGTATGTCAGGTACGGGAAGTCGGTATAGCTGGGGAGGTAGGTTGGGTAGGTTAACAGACAAGACAAACAAGATGCATACAGGGGCAGTGTATGACACATGTGGGGGGGGTTACACAATTGACGGGGACAGATGTTTGGATATCTAGAGCCCATGAGCCCACAGATGGCAACAGTGGAACTGATATCCCCACCCATGGGCAGTTGCCACTGTGCCTTCACGGCCCAGGACGGGGCTGTGCTGGGGGCTGTGTAGGCCGGGCAGCAGGCACACCCATTAGTTTGCCACCTGTGCCTCAAGCTGGCGTAGAGGCCCAAGAACAGCTTCCCGGATCTCCCTACGCACCACAGTCCAGACACTATGGAGGGTGAGTGGATGTTCTCCTCCGGCCACACTTGCAGAGGGGGGACGAGCCCCATCCCCTGCAGCGCTTCCACCCACAGGTGGCACAGGGCCACTGGAGGAGGGTCTGGCCTGGGCACTACTGCCAGGTGCACTCGCCAGCTGAGGAGGGAGAGGTGGGTCCGCTGGAACCCGCCTTCCCTGTCGTCTTATGTTTTGCATTATGTCATGACAGTTTGGGTTAGTAACGTACAATACCATTCACAATTAGTTGTAACAGCATGCATTTTTATTCCCATTAACCAAACACCCAGATATTCAAACCATTAAACAGCAAGCATATCACATGCATATTTTGAACAGCAATACACAGTCCAACAATATGCAGGGTTGATTGATGGCAACAGACCATCAGGTTTGTATGTATGAACAGGGCAGATGCATCAACGTACATGCAAATATGTATGAACCAACAGGACAAATGTCCAGGGGTGTTAATTGTGATTGCACATACCAATTTCACATGGAATGGATTATATGTGGTTATAGGGTAGGGTAAAGAAAATTTAATTAACAGCTTCAAATTCCAATACATATGCTGTGCATTTCTAATAGCTGCAGATATATACACACTACAGTTCTGCCTACAGTTTTCTATGTGATAACTACTTCAAGTTGGTGATAGGAATGTTACTGCTACATCAATATACATTTTCATTTTTATTCATACACATTCATATCTGGCTCTGTTCAGCTACATCACCCTGCTACATTTGCTTTATATAGCTATAGACAACTGTGGATGTTTGGTATTTCAGACAACCATACTATCTGCATATTGCAGACTGAGAGCAATATATCCAGATTTTGGGATACACATTCCAGCTGCGGTAACATTTTCAACACATTTTACAGTTTGGTTCTGCTTGTCACATTCATTTCATTCTGTACTGACTGCAGTATACTTTATTCAGGAGTTATTACTACTTTATTGGTGGATTCATAACTCTTTCTCACACTCTCTCACTTATTTTATTTTTACAATTCAGGATGGTACTTAATTCTAGGCTTTATTGACATGTTTTACCTGTAGTTATAACAATCCTTTCCAACAGTCTCACTTCTGTCATGTTTCTGTATTTCAACAGGGATATATTTCACACATGTGTTTTACTCAGCTTCTGCAGCTGTACTTTTCAGCCTGCTGCAGGGTATGTACTATTATATTACAGGTGGGACATCTTTATTTCAGACTTTATTTCAGACTTGTTTAATTTTTCTGTTTGGATTACAGACTGCATCACACTTTTGTAATCAAGCAATACTTGCAAACCCTCTTACACTGTTACTTGCACATTTTATTACTTAGTGACTACACTGCACTCTTTTTCTAACTGTCATACTTTTATATTTATTTACAGTTACAGGGAGAGGATTACTGACCTGCCTGGTGGCGCAACCGTGCCAGCCTATCACCAGAGGCTCTACGGTTTGCAGAACGGACACCTGCAGCTGTAATATAAATAAAGTAATATTGGAATACACATCTCCATAATATCAACTAGGTTAATTTCTTACATAAATAATTACATGTAACTTACTCAGTAGTGGGGCGTTGGGCATTTGCCGGGTCTCCTGGAGCCAACGGTTCAGTTGGTCCTGCTTCCATCTCTTCAGGTCCGCATGGTGGTGTCGGACCTGCTCACCAGTCCTTGGTATCCCTGTGGCACTGGTGAGATCATGAGCCAACCGGTCCCACGCCTCAGCCCTATATGCTCCCCACAGGACCTGGCCCTGCATGAGTTGGGCCTCATGATTGTGGACAAGGAGCCAAACCATATATTTGGACTCTTCAACGCCCCACCTCTGTGCTTGAAAGCAACTACCCTCACCTACACCTGACATTATGGCTGCAAGTTTGCTCTACAATCGGTTATGCTGTGTATTCCCGCCTATGGGGCTTATATATGCCGTTTTTCCCGCACGTATCTGTGATTGGCCATTTTGGAATTGTATCAGCTTCACAAAACCTGCTTTGTCATGCTCCTCTTTCTATTCATTCCTATATATATGTTATTACTGCATTTCTAAGCGCAACTGTCATGGCTTAGTGGTTCAGTACCTTGACTATGGTACATGGTATCCTGGGTTCGAACTTGGCCACTGCTTTTTATATTTTATGACTGTCTACACAGGCTAGGAGGTGTGTCTGTGTAAAGGCAGTTTTGTTACAGCTTTCTCAATGTTGCCCGTTGGTTAGCTTGTTGGCGCGGCGCGCAGCTCCGCGCAAACGGGTTACGCTGGTTTACGCGTCATTTGGCTGTCAGCACGCATATTACGCTCAGCTCAGCTATGGGCACACAGTTTCAGCATGTTAAACCACTGCTCACCTACAGGCACTCATTTTACACCTGTTAAACCACTGCTCACCTACGGGCACTCATTTTACACCTGTTAAACCACTGCTCACCTATGGGCAGATGCACTCAACTTGTTAACCTGTAGTTCAGCTAGAGGCACATCTGACATTTTTTATTATTTTATCTCACATTTCTTCAAAATAAATGTCCCATTTCATTACATTTTACATAAAATATAATTTTATATGTGTACATATATGTCAGGGACTTGTTTCATGCTTATTTCACTAAAAATAAAAATTGATGTTGGGGGGGGCTCGAACCATGACTGCCTGCTCTTCAGCCGATGTCTCTACCACTACGCTATTGCTTCTTGGCTTACTTTGCATATGTAGTTCTTATATGCTTTTCCACTGACTGCTAACTGTGGCTAAGCTATGGGCACGCCCGCGCAAATGAGCGCACTCATGGGCAAACATCTTTACAATTTAAAAAAAATATATAACATGTTCATTTATACATTTTATGTTCATAGTCTGTGGGGGCATGTGTTGTGTGGTGTTTATTCACATTTACACGGACTCTGTCGTGGGGGTTTACTTTTGGGACTTTTGCTCTTCTGGGGGCGTGTCCGTTTGCAGGGCTCGGCCTATGGACATGCCCCCTACTGTCTTCCATGGACCGTGTAAGCCTTAGGTGTGATTCAGCATGCCCTCATGCATATGCATGACATGCTGACATCACACCGTTTAACTGCAGCCTACGTGTAAGCCTTGTAACTCTTACACGGAGGCTTCGTGAATCCTGCCCAATTTTTCTGCTGATATAACATTGCACTTTGAGCCAGTATCTACTTTGAGCTCTATGGGACTCCCATTAATCCAAACAGTACAACATATCTCCTTCTTTTCACAAATTTACTGCATTAACTGTTTCACCAAGCACAGGCACACCATCAACATAAAAAGTAGGGTCACAGCTTTTTAAATGATCAACTTGTCTCTTGGAATGCCCACTTTTAGTAAAATAATGTGCATTATTTGATTTACAAAACCTTTTGAAGTTATTTTATTTACTGCAAGAATGACATTGCTGACCAAAAGCTAAGCACTTTTTTTGGGGGGTTCTTGATTTCCACCACAGTTATGACAATTGGCAAAATTCCATGGACCGTGTAAGCCTTAGGTGTGATTCAGCATGCCCTCATGCATATGCATGACATGCTGACATCACACCGTTTAACTGCAGCCTACGTGTAAGCCTTGTAACTCTTACACGGAGGCTTCGTGAATCCTGCCCAATTTTTCTGCTGATATAACATTGCACTTTGAGCCAGTATCTACTTTGAGGTCTATGGGACTCCCATTAATCCAAACAGTACAACATATCTCCTTCTTTTCACAAATTTACTGCATTAACTGTTTCACCAAGCACAGACACACCATCAACATAAAAAGTAGGGTCACAGCTTTTTAAATGATCAACTTGTCTCTTGGAATGCCCACTTTTAGTAAAATAATGTGCCTTATTTGATTTACAAAACCTTTTGAAGTTATTTTATTTACTGCAAGAATGACATTGCTGACCAAAAGCTAAGCACTTTTTTTGGGGGGTTCTTGATTTCCACCACAGTTATGACAATTGGCAAAAAAATGTTGGTACTGCAGCTGACTTTGTTGGTTTATAGTTGGTATTAGAAGTGAAGGTAAACATGAACCCTTTTGATTTTGCTGGCTCACCTTTGTGCTTCACTGAGCATGCCCTGGAATTTGATGGAAAGACTGTTACAGAACCTGCAGTGGCTGCCATGTGCTAGGGCCTGTTTCTTTTAACCACATGCTGCATACTATCAACATGAGCTTTGTCATTGTGTTTTCCACTGCTATTCTCATTTGTAAGCTCATATATCTGACAAATCTCAGTGGCCTTATTCAACATTAAATCACTGCCTTGAAGTAAAAATCTTTCTCCCTATGTCATTATTAACACCATACACAAGCCTGTCTTTTATCAACGCATCTCAATTCACCAGATCTGCACATTTTAGCCAGTTATATATGCTGCAAAAGTTTCATCAGGCTTTTGATCCCTTATGAAAATTAACTGGATTCACAAAGCAAAATATTCCATGCAGAAGCATGGCTGCAGAGCAATCCACGAACATGCCATTTTTATGTGCACGAGTGGCCCTACACTGTTCCTACATGGAAAGCCATGCAGTATGCTAATCAACTCATTTGCTGGTGAAAACCATGCAAATGAGCTGAATTAGCAATCCAGGAAGTAGGCAGGTCTCCATGCAGGAACAGTGTAAGGTGCAGAAATGTATTTGGTTACTAACCAAATAAATTTCTGTGAAAAAGAAAACTGAGTCATGACAGCTTCAATGTATGTATTAAAGTGGTTGGCCATGCCAATAGCCAGATATGTGGCCATTGGTATGGGAAAGTGTTTATTTTTTATAAAAATAAATGTTTATTTATTTATTTTTTTTTGGCTGATCTCGGAAGTTTAAGCATAGGGCAGCTCCAGGCAAAGAGATGATGGGGAAAAAAAAAAAAAAATGAGAAAACTCCATTTTAGGTGAAAGCTGCATTTTACTATTATAGTCAATGGCAAGCAAAATCAAAACAATTGCAGGGAACACTGGTTGCTAAGGGGGAAGGCTCTTGTCTAGTGCAGTAACTGTGGAGTAAAACAGTGGAGTATGTTAATGAGGGGACTTGTACTGAATCACAAAATTCTTCTAAGTGTCACACTGCACCTAACAATGTAGGTGCTCTAACACCACCGTGTAGACAGGAGGAGCAACTAACGTGAAAAGGGGGGGTGTCATGCTTGCTGTAAGCATATTGGAGCTCCGGTCATAGGTTCATAGGTACGTACTAAGCTATTGGCCCTAGGGCCTATATACGCCTTAGAATGACACCAGAAGCTTAGCCAATTGTTGAAGTTGAAGTCAATAATTTTGTCCTTGTACTGTGGTATCATTCTGGGTGATGGAAGGATGCTACTCAGGGTTAGGGCCATACCTGCCTGGGCTACAAGATCAGAAAGCTCATCCATATCTCTTTTCATGTAGTCCAGGGAGGTACGTCTCAGATCATTCACACCAACATGGACAATGACAGAGTCATATTTTTACTTGCTGTGGAGTGACCTGAGTGCATGCGTTATGTGGCGGATCCTGGCACCTGACAGGCAGCTGACAGTGACTTTCTCCTTGTTTAGCCTGGTGAGTGGAACATCAGTGTGCCTGACTATTGAGTCGCCTATGACTAGAGTGTTAGGTGCATTGTTATGCCTCATGGGCTGTGGTTGAGTGGCACACTGAGTTTCTGGGCTATGTGTCATTTGGGTTGTGTTGGGGGGTGGAGGTTGATTATGTTTCTGCTTTGGCGGTCCCTGTTGCTTGGGTAGATTTTTTTGAGAGCCTCCATGAATGTAGGTGTGTGTTTTGTGTTTCTATGTGTATGTTTTGGTGGTGTAGGTTTTGAGGGACTATGTGATGAGTGTGGTGTGGTGCAAGTATTTACCTTCTCCTCTTGACTGTCTAGTCCAGTCTTGGGTGAAGAGAGCTTTGCTTCCAGTTTGGTTATATAAGTGCATCTCTCACAGGCTGTAGTGTTGGGTGGTAGGAGGAGAGGGTTGCCTGTGTACATGAGGCAATTGCTGCATTGCCCCAAGATGCCCATATTCATCTTGTAGACAGGGGAAAACATTGGGAGCTGACCCTTAGACCTGCCTGGATAGGTGCTTATTTATTAAGTACTAAAAATTGTTTACCTCTAGACAAGTGAGGAAAGTTGAGTGCTGTAGTAATTTGTAGCTTATTTAGTGCCTACAATCAGTTCTGAACAAGTGCTGAGCTCAAAGAAATAGATTTGAGTGCTGAAACTAGAAAACTGGCTAGTTCTAAGAAACAAAATTAAGCTAGAAGGCTTCCCTCCAACACAGAAAGGCTTGGGGGCTCAGAAGCTTACAAGCAGTCCTGGATACAGCAAATATGTATCTGGACTAGACAATGTATAGGAAAGGCAGGAAACAAGCTTAGAACATTATTTTTTTTTGTAAAGTGGAAAGGGGAAAGGAGGAGCAGAAGCTAACTGGGTTGGTCTTCTCAAATGTTCTCCCTGGAATAGGTAGAATGAGGTAATGACACTAGACTGGGAGGAGTGTCCCAGATCAAATTTACAGTACAGCCACCAAGTATAAAAACAGGATACCAAAAGGGAGGGAGGGAAGGTGGGAAACAAAAATCAGAACAAACAAACCCAACCAGATGCTTAACAATTGTAGAAAATTCTACTTAATACCTTACACGCAGTGAGTAAAATAAAAGTACTATAAATAACTCAGAAATAAGCAAAAACAGGATACTTGTTGTTATATATCTCAGATTTGTTAGCTCAGAGCCCTTCCTCCGACTTCCTCCGATTAGCTCAGTGTGACATGGCAGAAACAGTCACAAGTTAACTTCTTAAGTAATAAAGTTGAAACCTGAAACAACTTTAAAAAAGCTTAAAAGAACCAATGAGGTCCTTATTCCAAGACATAGTCCAGGCAACTCCAGTCAGCTAATGGCCACAAACAATTCACTCTCACTGAAATGCTATACTGGATTTGGCTAAGCTATGATGGCCTGGGACATGTGCTCAGGCACACAGCCTCCACTAAAAAACAACCAAGCCCAAAACACAAGCCTGAGTATGGACAATGCTACACTACCAACACTACTTAGGTAGAAAAAACTGCAGAAATTTTTAAACAGATAAAGGATCAAGGAGACTCTAGAGAATGATTTTAAATGCAACAAGTTATATGATACACTCCTAGCAAGAAATCAGAACAAACAAACCCAACCAGATGCTTAACAATTGTAAAAAATTCTACTTAATAGCTCACACACAGTGAATAAAATAAAAGTGCTATAAATAACTCAGGAATAAGCAAAAAGCAGGATACTTAATGTTATATATCTCAGATTCATTAGCTCAGAGCCCTTCCTCCGACTTTCTCCAATTAGCTCAGTGTGAAATGGCAGAAACAGTCACAAGTTAACTTCTTAAGTAACAAAGTTGAAACCTGAAACAACTTTAAAAAAAGCTTGAAAGAACCAATGAGATGCTTATTCCAAGGTGTAGTCCAGGCAACCCCAGTCAGCCAATGACCATAAACAATTCACTCTCACTGAAATGCTATACTGGCTTTGGCTAAGCTATAATGACCTGGGACATGTGCTCAGACACACAGCCTCTACTAACAAACAACCAGGCCCAAAACACAAGCCTGAGTATGGACAATGCTACACTACCAACACTACTTAGGTAGAAAAAACTGCAGAAATTGAACAGTGTCTTCAAGGCTCGAACCCAGGACCCTACCCACCATATAAACAGTATCTGCAAGGCTCGATCCCAGGACCCTATACACCATAGGGTGGGTTTCTGCTTAGCTAAGCACAGCTAAGCGAGAGGAGTGTGTCTGAGGCTGTACAGTCTTAGGCCATGAACAGAAGGGCATGTTTGTGGCCAGGGAAGGGCCATTTCTTGCTGTTTATACTAGCTAAGTGGATCTGAGCAGCACACAGGGGCTTAAATAGGAAGGATATAGGAAAAGAAAAAGGAAATAGCAGAACAAGGGAAATGCAGTACAAACAGCAATATGGGATACAGCAACACACAATGGGCCATTGAAAGGACTCAATAATACAGCTGGCCAGTGGCTGCATAGCTGAAAATGGGAGGAGATGTAAAATAAAATAAAGGCCAACAGCAAAAAAAAGGATAAATGAAGTAGAACTCAGTAATATGAGACTCTTGCAACTCACAATGGGCCAGGTAAAACAAGCAATAATACAGCTGTCAGGTGGCTGCATAGCTGAAAATGGGAGGAGACGTAAAAAAGAAATTAAAGGTCAAGAGCACAATAAAGGAGAAATGAAGTAGAAATCACTAATATGGGACTCTTGCCACTTACAATGGGCCAGGCAAAGCACATAATAATACAGCTGGCAGGTGGCTGCATAGCTGAAAGTGGAAGGAGATGGAAGTAAAAAATAATTAAAAAAGGCAGCAGCAGCATAAAGGTAATCATGCACAAATTACCAGTAATGCCTCCAACACTCCCAGTGTCAAATCAAAGCCATGAATAATACAGGTGGCAGCCAGAATGTATCATAGTCGGCCAATCATACAGGCAGCATCTGCAGCACAAAAGAATAAAGTATGGAAACACCTTACAGTCTGTTTTCCCCACAAATTCTGCACCATTGGTGTATACAGGCGGAGAATTTTAACTGTGAAAATGTTAGGGGCTGCCATTGCTTTGATCCATCAGTATGTGCTAGAGGCTGAGGGTGGAGAGGAGGCTAATGCTGACAACTGCCACAGACCAAGGAGGAGGAGAAGAGTGATCAGACCCAGGGTAACCTACCGGGGTGCTACATGATCTATAGATAGTAGAGTGCTACAGGGTGAAGAGAGACATACTTCTGCAACTCACCAAGCTCTGTCAGTCTCAAGTCAGAGCTAGAACCAACAGAGGGGAACCCATCCCAGTGGATACCATGCTATGTACAGCCTTATGAATTCTAGCTACAGATACTTTCCTATGACCTACTGGGGACATCATGGGGGTCTCACAAGCATATGCATCCAGGGTAGTCCATCAGTTCCTGGATGTCATGCTACCACATGCCAGTGAGCACATTTACTTCCCCAACACCCATGAGGAGAGGACCAGCAATATGCATCTCTTCCACCATGTAGTAGAATACTCTGAGGTACTGGATGCATAGACTGCATGCACATCCACATCAAAGCACCACCCAGTGAACAGAGTAGGGTCTATATAAACTGCAAGGGCTTCTGCTACATCATCTGCCAGGTCATGTGCAATGCCCAGAACATTATCATGAATGTGTGTGCTGGCAGCTCTGGAAGCTATCACAACCCCAACATCTGGCATTTGTCACAGCTGTACCAGGCATTTACCAGTAGGGGCATCTCATATGGCCATCTGGTGGGGGATGCTGGCTATGCACTGGAACCGTGGATGATGACACCCATCAAAAATGCACACACACCCACACAAGAATGCCATAATGAGGCTCACTCACAAACCAGGATCATTATAGAGCATGTGTTTGGAATGCTCAAGTCACAGTTCCACTGCCTTGGCATATCTGGTGGAGTCTTGCAGTACTCTCCACCCACATGTGCACACATGTTCATAGTATTGCCATGCTACACGATATGATCCTGCAGAAACAGCTGCAACAGAAACAACCTGGGGAAGGGCCACACAGCCCACCATCATTGCCAAGGTCCCCACAGGCACAGAGGGACTTAGAGGATGAAGCCCCTGAGCCTGCTCCTGTAGGCAGATGGAGGCATGCTCAGTATGCTCAGGCCTTGGCAAAGAGGCAACCCATAGCACACACACTGACACTGTAAGGACCCCAGGGAATGACACCTCTCTCTGACTCACACACAAAGTAAAATGGATGACAAACACATCAAATTACCTGTAACTTACCATTTATTGGTAGTATACTGTGTGCATACAACATAGTTGGCCCTCAAATGCTGTCTTTATAACTGCCGCAAGCACAAGGTAAGTTAGTCTTCTTAACAATAAATGAATGGAATAGTATGTTCTGCTAGCATATCTATGGTAATGCTGCATGCATGCAAGGGAATGGGATGGCCTACTGGGATAGCAGCACACAATAGGGTTACCACCTGTCCCACTTTGAGAGGGACAGCCCCTCTTTGGGCGGTTGTGTCCTGACAAAAAATATTAAAAAGGGCAAATGTCCTGAGATTGTAGGACATAATTATGTACCATATTTTATGTAATAGTTGCATAAAATAGTTATTTCTGTATCTAAAATACCTAAATGTTACAAGAAACATAATAAGCAACTAAACTGCTACAAGAATAAGCTTTTATTTAGGAAAATAAGTTAAGTTCTATCCTTTGTACTGACCGTGCGTATGTGTCGGCCTGTAAAATCTGATCTGTGTCCCGAAAATGTCCCACTTTGGCCATTTGAAAAGGTGGCAACCCTAGCACACAACTGACAGCTATGTTGGCCGCCAGGAAATGTCTGGCCAAACACCCAAGATGGCAACTCCCACTGCAGTATAGGTGTGGGGACAACTAAGTGGGGGTCAGGGGTCACAGGCATGGATGTCAGGGTATTGGTCCCATAACCACCCCTCACACCCACACAGCAAGTCAGCTGTAAAAAAACACAGAGAAATGTCGGGTAAAGACACACAAATGGCAGCAATGTTGAATTAACCCCCTACAGACTCACACAGTGATAGCACAGCAGGACCCGCAGTTGCAGTAAGGCTATGAAGGGTAAGAAGTCTGAAACTCAAATGCATGTCAGTACAATCTGACCTGGGCTCTTTACTGATATGCCTCCAGTCCCCAAGACAGGGCACAATAGTATGGTAAATGGAACCAAAATTTAAAGCAAATACCAGTACATCCTGTGCAAATGTGTAGCATGGATAGGTGCCCCCCCATATACCCACACAAATGCAGTAACATATATGTTTGCATGGAAATAGCAGCATAGCACACATTTGCAGGGCTGTACCAATACACATGAAATCATGTTGCCTGTCCACAATATGTGGAGGTCAATGTGCTATGTGTATGTGTGGTTAATACTGTCTGGATCTGGCTAGCATGTTCTACTGGCCATTGTCTTGTACTGCCCTAGGTACAGTGCTGCCTTTGACAGGGCCATGTGCAGATAACTGCAGTGCCAACTGTTATGCATGTCAGCGACACCCACTGCTCTGCCACTGTCATATATAGAGAAAAACAGGCTGAGCCAGTCACCATGGCTGATATAAATCCACTTTAATTGTAGAGACAAAAAGTAAGCGCTTTCACAATCTTCTCGACTGCTTCATCAGACTGAAATAAAATCCTTTCGTACACCTACTTTTATACACTCAGTAATCAATTAAAACATTAAAGCTCAGTCCTGCAGAGCAAAAATGGATACTCAGATTGAATGCACATACCTCTCCAGGGATTAATGAGGCAGTGTCCCTGAAACCCCTTTTAAAAGGGTCTATATTATATCCTCGAACGCTTAAAAAAGCGAATGCTGATTGATCGAACTTATTTTCGCGAAACTGCAAAATATTGAAGCAGCAGAAACTCAAATTTTTTTCCTAGGGAAAGAATTTCTGTTGCTGCGGTATTTTCAGTGTTATGGTGGAAAGTTACCGGTCGGATTCAGGTAAGTGTGCGATTGTTTGGATGTGAGTGTTAGGGTGATTTAGGTGAGTCAGGGTTAGGGCTCGGGTTAGGTGTGTGTGCGACTGAGTGGACATGAGGGTTAGGGCGGATTTAAGTGAGTTAGGGTTAGGGAGTGGGTGAGGTGAGTGTGTGATAGTGACGGACCTTAGGATTAGGGTTTGGGTTAAGGTAAGTGGGTAGTTAGTGGTGTGTGCATAGTTTAGTGTAGGGTTAGGTATCAGATTTTAGGTGTATGTGTGTGGATTTCTGTTTGTTTGGTGTGCTTGTGTTGTCTGTATGTGTTTTGGATCAGCGACTGATCTGACAGTTCGAGATTGTAAGCTTTCGCTTAAATTAGGTCAGTCAATCAGCGTTCGCTTTTTTAAGCATTCGATGATATAATATAGACCCTTTTAAAAGCTAGGACACTTAAGCATTAATTAGTTATTATTAACTACCTAACACTCTTAAACTTAATCAACTTACTGAGGCATTCAAAACTATACACCATCCTGACAAAACCCCCGCAATGACCAAAATATTAATTCCATACTCTAACCTTAAATCCCTTAGATCCTCCAAATACCTTCAAATCCAAACCATTAAAGCTAATAATTCAGGAGGTGAAGCACTCTATGCGAACTCCATTGGAAAATCCTGGAATGCCCTCCCAAACAACCTAAAACACGAAACCTCACTCAACCAATTCAAAAAACAACTCAAAGACCTACTAAAATCTAACTGGTTATGCCCATGTTCTAATCCTGATTAGCAGCAAACAGCCAGCTACTACCTATCCAATCCATAATTCAACGGGACTTCATTTGTAGTTAGAGTACTCCAACTACCCAGGAATGTTTCAACTACTTAAACTATCTGTATAACCTTTTTATTGTTCATGTGACCTTGAAAGTATTACCTTGTATTCTTATCTCCTGTGTGTTGTTTTTTGTCATATGGAGCTTTTCTCCTCGGGCCTCCACTGAAAATGGACATGTATCCAGTTGGACTAGCCCGGTCAACAAATGTAAAATAAAATAAATAAATAAAATAAATAGACAAATGTATTTTTTGCTATACGTTTTACTATTTTTTATATGAAGTCTTTAATATGAAGTTTTAGCATGCATAATTGAATAATTGATGTTCTTAATTAATGTTTTAATTGATTACTGAGTGTATAAAAGTAGGTGTATTAAAGGATTTTGAGTCTGATGAAGCGGTTGAGAGGATCGTGAAGGCGCTTAATTTTTGTCTCTACAATTAAAGTGGATTTATATCAGCCGTGGTGACTGGCTCATCCTGTTTTATTCTGTATCTGATTGTTTTGTGTGAGCCAGTTCTTTATCAGGTAGCTGGTGCTATTTTCTTTGCTCTGCCACTGTCATACCTGAAAGTCACAGTGCTATATGGAATATGCTACACATATTACTGACTTCTTGAAGGATGTGTAGCAGAGGTGCCAATGCTTTTGTGAATAAAAGTGCTGTGTGGTACTGTTTCCAGTGGTCATTCTCAAGAATCCTTTTTCTCATGTTTGCTTTTACAAATAATGGACATGCCTGCACAGTTGAATGCACTCTGTGCCCACACCCATAACTCCCAACCTCTGACAGCAAGCTGTCTGGACAAGGGCAGAAAGAAAAGTGGAACTAAGGCACAATGATAGGCATGTGTTGCAAATATCGCCTTTTCATACTGAGAAAGTTGGAGGGGTGAGGGGTTTGCAGTAGTGGGAATTGTTTGAAGGTTATGTATTTGGAAACAGTAATGTCTGTATTACTTTGTAACATCACACTTCAATTATATGTAACTATCTTGCAATAAAAACACAGGTTTACATAGAAAAGATGAAACCTCTAGCCAAACAACTGGACAACCTGCCAAAAAATGTACAGGTGAGAGGTATGCACACACAAGGACATGACATCTCATGTTAGAAGGATACCACACAAGCAGGAGATCCCCAGCCAGTATATCACCAGGTTTCTGGATTGTTCACAGATCTGTGTGTCATTACTACACTGGCTGTAGCCGCACCTCACAAATGTCCTTGTTGGGCAAGAATTTACATAGCTGCCCTCATAATATTGGTCTATGCATCATACAACCACTTTTCCTCTGTTAAAGCACTGTGATGATTTGAGGATGTCTGGCACTAGGTAATGACACAATACATTGCAGTTTCAGACTACAGATATGCCCAAAAATGTCTGCTAAACAAAACAAGTACCCTGAAGAAAGTCCTGTGTAAACCTGAGAGGTATGGCTATAGTACACAAAACCCTGGACTGGAGTACACCTGTCTCTGGAATGGAGTCCCACCCTAACTATCGAAGGTCACACTGGGCATGTTCCTACAGTTAGAAAATCACAGAACATGTTGAAACCCACATAGGAATATATAACTGTATTGTGTATATATGTACATGCATACAGACAGCTATATACACCTAAACTGTCCCCACACACACACATCAGACAGGATTACCATCAGCTGGCTGTAGGTGGCCCATATGTGATATATCTGCATCTGTTGCATGAGATACACACACACACACACACACACACACACACACACACACACACATATATATATATATATATATATATATATATATATATATATATATATATATATATATATATATATATATATATATATATATATATATATATATATATATATATATATATATATGTGTGTGTGTGTGTGTGTGTGTGTATATATATATATATATATATATATATATATATATGTATATATATATATATATATATATATGTATATATATATATATATATATATATATATAGGCAACAGATAACATATGTCAAGCATACACACACATAGATGTGGGGAACTGAGAAACAGACAGTGATACAGAGAGAGAGAGAGATAATGGGGTACACAGAGTAAGTCACACACATTGTTACCCTGAATGGCATACATTGCTGTCCTGCTGAGGACAGTGGCATACCAGTTGTAAACAATCACATGTGCCACCATAAAAGGTGAGCCCCATTCTGTAACAGTACTGACATTGAGCTTATAATATCCCATCACCTGCATGTGTGTGTGTGTGTATCTCCATAGATCCAAGTATTAGGAGACTCTTCCCACTCAGTACACTTCACATGGCCCTAATTCACATGATCTGATTTCATTCAACTTAGAAATACCACTGGACACTGATCACCCCTATAAGCTCTGTAGCTCATATGATACCTGTGCAACACTATAGTAGAAATAACTAGATAGGTAGGGTGTGTGTGTGTGTGTGTGTGTGTGTGTGTGTGTGTGTGTGTGTGTGTGTGTGTGTGTGTGTGTGTGTGTGTGTGTGTGAGAGAGAGAGAGAGAAAGAGAGAGAGACAGCTGTGTATGTGAGAGTGAGTGTGTGTGTGTGTGTTTGTTTTTAGGTGAAACAGGTTTAGGCCATTCCCACCCACAACACTTCCCAGTGACCCAATTTATCAGTCCTGCTGATGTCATTTCCCTTATTGGCACCTTTGGCTGGTTATCAGCCCAGTAAGCTCAGTAGCATGTGTGATAATTACATAACACAATACTACAACTTCCTAGTTAGTCAGGGGGTCTAATTTCAGATCCTGAAAATGAGTGTTTGTGTGCATGTTGGTGAGAAGAAGTACTTTGATAAGTCTCCCACCCACTGCCCTAATTCATCAGTCTTGCTGATGTCATTCCCATTATCAGCACCAGCACCTTTGTCCAGTTGTCAGCCCAATAAGCTCTCTAGTGTGTGTGATAACTGTGTAACACTATAGTACAAATAACCTGATAGACAGGGATTCTATTCTCAGATCTGCTAAACGTGTGTGTGAAAGTGTGTATATTTGTAGGAAAAAGTATTTTGTTAAGTTTCCCACCCATTGACATACTTTATCAGTCCTGCTGATGTCATTCCCCTTATCAGTACCTGTGGGCAGTTGTCAGTCCAGTAAGCTCTGTAGCACATGCGATAACTGCCTAACACTATAGTGCAAATAACTAGATATGCAGGAGTTCTACTCTCAGATCTGGCAAATTTGTGTGTGGGTGTGTAAGTGTGTGTGTATCTGTGTATGTTTGTAGTAAAAATATTTTGATAATTTACCCACCCACTGGCCTACTATATCAGTCATGGTGATGTCACTGGCCTTATAGGTTCATAGGTGTGTACTAGGCTAATGGCTCTGGATCCATTACAAGCCTAGACCATAGACGTGCACTGCCATTGTGCCACCTGATGTTAGTTCCCAGTGACCCCTTCAAGTAGAGCCACTGGAGTGATCCCTGGGGTAAACATTCTATTACCCATCCACTCATCAAGATATCTCTGGAACAGGGTCATCTAGGTGCTTTGTTTGACATGCATGGGAAGTCTATTCCAGGACATGTGCAGTCTCTGGGTGTGGAACCTGTCCCTCCAGCATGTTGTGTTGATTGTGGCAATGAGATCAAGGTCCCTGCAGTGTGTGGTGCAGGGAGATTGGGGTGTCTTTAGATGTAGCATTTGTAAAACAGTTGGGTCAGACAGGGCTTTGCAAGTCAAGCAGAGATCGCCTCTAAGTAGATGATATGAGACTGAGAATATCTGGAGTCCCTTGAGTTTATCTGTGTAGAACATGTGTTTAATACCTAGGAGAATCATTTTGAGGTACTTCTGTGGCCTCTCCAGCTGTTGCAGGTGTCTAGTGAGGTACATGCCAAATGGGCCATTATACTTGATGATTGGTGTAATGAGGGAAGAGTACACAGAGACAATGACCTCCTTCTTCCTGGATACAAAACACTTAATAATTAGATATGCCACATAGAAGGATTTCCTTACCACTGTGGCAATGTGGTTGTTAAATGAGAGATTGCTGACAACCTGTGTCCCAAGAACTCTTATAATGCCTGCAGTGTTCAGTGGGCTCCCATCAATGTGGTACTTAGTGGGAACTGAGATTTTACCAAAGGGGCTGATGATGCATTTTGTGGTGCTAAGCTTCAGACCATGGTTTCCACACCAGTCACTTGTTTCAGTGAGGCCTTTCTATAGGATATCTGCATCACTTGTGGTGGGTGGGTGGGTGTGTTTGTGTGAGAATCATATATTGTGTGTGTGTGTGTGTTATACCATTTTGAGTTGTGTAACCCCCTGTAAACTTCCCATCACCCTACTTTACTAGGGCTGATTATGCCATTCTCTTCAAAAATACCTTGGCAGGATTTGAAATTATGTATGCTCTGTGATGAGTCTGATAACTGTGTAACACTATAGTAGAAATAACAAGATAGGTAGGGGTTTTAATCTCACTTCTGGCAACTATGTGTGTGTTTCTGTGAGAATCATATACTGTGTTTCTGTGATACCATTTTGAGTTGTGTACTACCCTGTAAACTTTCCATCACCCTACTTTACTATGCCTGCTGATGTCATTCACCTTAGAAGTACTTTCAGAATGTGAAATTATGTAAGCTCTGTGGCACGTCTGATAGCTGCATAACACTATAGCAGAAATAACTAGATAGTTAGGGGTTCTAATCTCATTACTGGCAACTGTTTATGTGAGAATCATATACTCTGTGTGTTATAGGTTCATAGCTTCATAGGTAGGTACTAGGCTATTGGCTACAAGCCTAGCCAAAAAGGTGCCCCGGCTTTTGCCACCCAAAAAAATATTTTCCTGTGCCCCTGTTGAGCAGAACTACAGAGGTGATCTCCGGAGTGAATTTCCTATTTCCCATCCAATCATCAAAATTTTTTTTGAAGCGTGCTAATGAGGAGCTTTGTTTGATATAGATAGTCTCTGGGACAAGAATCTATCCCTCCAGCATGTTCTGTTTATTGTGGTGACAAGGTTTAGGTCCCTAGAGCATGTAGCTCAGAGGGATTGGGATTTCTTTAAGTGGAGCATGCCCAACAGCTCTGGGTTTGACATAGTTTTGTATGTTAGGCAGAGATCGCCTCTGAGTAGGTGATATGCGATAGAGTAAAGCTGGAGTTTTTTTAGATAGTCTGCATAGGGCATCTGTTTGAGGCCAGTAATCCTCTTTGTGAGGTATTTCTGCGGCCTTTCCAGTTGTTGTAGATGTCTTGTGAAGTACATACCAAAAGGGTCGTTGAACTCTATAATGGTTCTAATGATGATTAGTAGAGTGGAAGAATGACCTCTTTTTTTACTGGATGAGAAAAATTTTGTGATGAGGTGTTCCACACAGAAGGATTTCCTGACTACTATGGCAATGTGCTATCAAAGGAGAGACTACTGTCCACCTGTGTCCGAAGGTCTCTTATCAAACTTTGGATGTTAAGTAGACTACCGCCTATGTGGCAGCTCATGGGTACAGAGCTTTTACCAAAAGGGATGACAATGCACTTTTTGGCATTGAGCTTGAGGCCATGACTTTGACACCAGACATCTGTTTCAGTGAGGCCGTTTTGTAGGATGTGCGCATTGTTAGGAGTTTTGATTATGGCTCCTAGTTTGCAGTCATCTGCAAACTTCATTAGCCAAAGACCTTCTGTGTTAGCCTGTACTACAGAGAAGTAGATACCAAACAGGAGAGGACCCAGGACTGAACCCTGTGCTATTCCACTTGTCACTGGTCTGAAGTTGGATTTGGAGTCTGCTACTTTCACAGTGTGGGTTCTGTCAGTGAGCCAATTGGCAACTCATCTTGTGACATAGGGATTTATACCTAGTTTTGTGAGTTTATCTATAATTCCAGAGTGGGGGGTGGTGTTGAAAGCCTTGGCGAGATCTAGATAGTCTATTAACCACTTTACCCCCATCTATGGCTTTGGTGACTGCTTCAAAGAAGTCTATCAGGTTTAAGAGACATGATCTGCCTTTTACAAACCCAAACTGGGTAGTTTTCAGAGTTTCAAGATTACCAATGTCAATGTTCATAAGTTCCATGATAATACATTCCATAGCCTTGCAGACCAGGCTCATCAGGCTAATGGGGCATCAGTTCCCGGGGTCCATGGTGGCTTCCCCTTTGTGGAGTGGGATAACCATTGCTGTGCACAATTCAGTGGGCACAAAGCCTGAGGTGAAGCTATGATTGAACATGGTACTTAGGTGGGTAGCCAGCTTGTTCTGTACTTCATGTAGAATGCAGCCTGGGATATTGTCAGGTCCCATGGATGTTGTGTTCTTGACTTTGGATAGTGTATTTTTTTTATCTGTGCAGCCCTGTTTACAAGAACTTTGCATTCTCTGGCTCATATGTTTGCTCTGTTTCTCACAACCCCTGTGTTTCGATGATACATAACTGGGATGATCTGAAGAGTGACACCACTGATTAATGACATACATTTGAGTGCCAGACCTCCAAACCAGCAGCAAATGTATGGTCACACAATTCCTGTTACACCACCAACCTTCTAAGCTTACTGGGGATATGATAAGTGTACACAACCCTGTTAACATGCCATGTTCTTGTAATATATGAGATGACACCACAATAATGCTTTTAAATATGTTACCCACCTCTCGTGTGACATATGACCTGTGCAATCCAATCGATAAACAAACAGATGTGTTACCTGTAAAATTTAATGACTGCAATATGTACAATATGGTGTTTGCATAAGTGTGCCCACTTTTAAAATTATACTTTGTTGAAGCCCCTTGTAAGTGATTTACAGCATTCACTCTTCTTGTGAAGGTGTCCATCAGCATGGTATATCCTGATTTGGCATTATTTGGCCACCCTTCCATGCAAAGGTTACCCAACTCTGTCAGATTGCAAGGGCATCTCATGTGCACATCCCTCATCAGGTCACACTGGGGCATGTCTATCTGATATAGGTCTAGGCTCTGGCTGGGCCAATCCATAACCATTTATGTGATCTGGTGGAGCCATTTTTTAGGTAGCTTTGGGTGTATGCTTTGGGTCTTTGTCATGTTGAAGGCTGACATCCCTCCCCATCCTCAGAATTCTTGTAGATGCCTAATGGCTTTTGGCCAGACGTGGGTGTTATTTGGAACTGTTCAAAATTAATACCACTGTGACTACAGGCCCAGTTCTGGCTTTGGAACAGCATCCCCACAGTAGGCCACTGCCACCAGCATGATTCACCATGGGGATGTTGATGTTCAGGTTAAGAGGAGTGTTGCTTGTACGCCACATATACTTTTTGGTATTGTGACTGTGAGGTCAGTTCATAGTCACATTACACCATAACACATTTTCACACATGCCTTTGGGAAACTTGATGTGCTGTATTGCAAACTGTATCCACCTCTGGATTTTTTTTTTGTGTAGGAACAGGCTTCCATCATCTGACCATACCCCACAGGCCAGCCGTATGCAGAATATGGGAGAGTGTTCTCACATGTAGTACACAACACCAGTACTTGCAAGAGATTCCTGCAACTCCCTCAGTGTTGCTGTATGTCTCCCTGTCAGCCTCCCTGACCAAGTTTTGACATGTCTTACATCATTTTTGGAGGGATGTCAGGTTCCTTTCAACAGCACTGTTGTCCCTTATTCAATCCACCTTTTGACAACTTTCTCCACTGTGTTCCATTGTGTATGCAATGCTGTGATAATGTTGTTGTACCCTTCTCTTGACAGATACCTTTCAAATATGAGATCCCTTTGCTGCTATGTAAGCTGTCTGCAAGCCATGGCTGTTGCTGTTGCAGGCAACTGAGCAAATGTCATGAATATCCTACTTGGACAGCAGACTGTTATTTGGTGTTACTCAAAGTGCCTTTACGTGATGGCAGGTGTGTACACAAGCAGACTGAATGCTGTCAGTAAATCACAAGCTGCTGCAATAAAATATTATTTGAAAGGTATGTACACATATGCGTCCAGCTTATTGTAGGGTTTGTATATTCCATATTTGGTGGCCAACAGATTGATTGGTTTTACAATTTAATTGTACATGTCATAGGTCACATTACAGGTTGAAAGAGGTGTGGACTGACATATTGTGGTCTCAGTTTGTGTATATATATATCACAAACACCTGGCATCTTAACAGTGGTGTGTACACTGTTTATATCTACTATATGAGAGTAATGTTTCACACATGTCCCTATCTTAGGCTGTTTGTCCCTTCATTTTGTTTGTTGATCTCTGTTCAGAAGTCTTGCACTGACAGGTTGTGAGGTGTGCTACGGGGATGTTACATTCTCTTCAAATAGGCCCCTGTAGTGACCACTATGATGCAATGCAGTTAACCCCACCAGAAGTGAACATGCACATAAAGCAATATGGCTATGAGTGACAGTTTTGTGCATGGTACATTGCATGGCTTTCACATGCCTGGGGTATTGGCAAACCACAACAGAACACTTCCATACTCATCAGCTTCAGGCTGCCATCCCGCATGCAGACCGGATGGACCTAGGTAGTTGTGGGAGAGAAGTATTGCCAGCAGACTCACATGTGGCATTGGTACAGGATGGAAGCAGCATGTCTGCACATTTACAGTACAATCCCCAATACTGCACAATTTGCTGTCCTTCACCAGAGATGTGCACTTCTGTGCATTAGAAAACCCTATCCACAACTACAATCTGTCCTGACACATGCACGTAGATACTCTACAAATACAAGTATGTCTGCTACACTAGTCGAGGTATCTCCACTGGGGCTTTACCTGCACTCTCCTTGTCCATTGTCTGGGTGCCACCTACCTCCAGCATGTGGGGAGTCTTTACCCTGATGTTGTACTGGGATGGGTGGCCCAAAGTTGCTGAGGAACTCCTTGGTGGGTGTCAGTAGGGATTGCATGGCTAGGCCCCCACCTGTGGCTGTGTGGTCCCTGGCCACTGCAGCATCCCTTTGCAGGGCATGGCATATGAGGTCATTTGCATGATGCCGGACCTGCTCATATGTATGTGCATGCAGACAAACATCATTTACCTTGTGGACTAGGTCATCCCACAGGCCGATCCTCTCTCACAGATGTTTCTGGCTCTGGCCAAACATTATGGCATGGTTCTGTATTATGGCTTCTATAATTATATTTGTCTCAGCCACTCAGAAAGTAGACCTTTGCTGATGGGACATTGCAGCTGGAAGACATAAAAAGGGAAACACTTCACAAGACCTCATACATTTGGCAACAGTATGTACAGAACCTGCACAGTTACATTGATTGCCAGTAGCCACCACTCACAACCACAGCATACCCCTGTAATCTATCAGCACTGTTTTTGCTTGCATTGCACAGTGTCATATTCCCCACAATGAGGCCTAGTTAATTTCATTATCCTCTACTCTTCATTCATGTCTGTGTAGAGGGATGACTTTGGCCATCTTCAATATGGATGGGGTGTGGATGATGCCAAGGCTTGGTGTGACTACAGTGTGTAATGGAGCTAGGTGCACATTCCTGAGATCATGTAAGATGCTGACAGGGATCTTATCAGGTCTCTTTGATAATTATGTTTGTTGCCTTTCAGTAGGAAATATGTACCTGGTCACTGGTGATGAGGGTGCTGTGCATATTCACCTATAGTGATGCTGAGCCAGGGGGTGATGTTTTCCCTAAACCTATCTACATCAGGTTGGCTGCAGCTATGTTGTGTGTATGCAGTCTGATTGACCTCCATTACAGGTTGGGTCAGTTTGTTGTCTCTGAGATTGCAGACATTTGTAAAGATGGCCTTGTGATTGGTCTTGGTGGATGTGTCCAAATTATACTCATAGCCTTACAGTACTCCACCTGTGACCTTATATGCATGATCAGACAAAGGCTGACTTGATGGCAAGTTGATGCCAGCTCCTAATTTGCCCTGTGCAGCCAATATAGGGACCAAATCTGTGGTTTGTGTATTGCTGCTGTCCAGCAAAGGCGATTACTCTACTTTGGTGGAGGCAGGTTTTAAGAGTAAGGTATTGCTGAGTTCATACAGCCAAACAGATAATCATGCTTATTGTAGTACCCATGGCTGTGTCAGGACAATGCAACAACCAGTAGCTGTAGAAATGTCACCCTGTTGGATGCACAGTAACTAAGATTGCAGACATGTACAACATGCACAGCTTATTTAACTGACATTTTGCATCCAATGTCTGTTGTTATGAGGTGGCCAGATACACCTACTCATACTAACATGTACACAAGTAATACCTGATATACATTTCTGTTCTATGTCAGTATGGCACACTGTAGTCACACTCTTACTGCCCAAACATCCCTCTCAACCTATTAGAGCAAGACATCTGTAGGATGCCACACATACATGGGGGGGGGGGGCAATGGGACATAATTATGACACTGTCTTAATATTTCTCTAACACACTTGAGTCATTCAGTAGCACAGTAGACTTTGCACTGACATATATGCTCTGGAGGATGTCTAACACTAATATAGCAGGAAGAGAGGAGAAAGGCTAGGATTGGGATAGTGAGGGTAAGAACTTTTAATGTTGGCAGTATGACTGGTATAGGGACAGAGCTAGCTGATATGATGGCCATAGGAAGGTGGAAATACTGTGTGTGTAAAACACCAGATGGAAGGGGAGTATGTCTAGGTGTATCGGAGCCAGGTCACAATTGTGCTATCAAGGTGTGGATGGGAAGGGAAAGGGGGTAGAGGTTATCCTGATGGAACGATATGCCAAGGGTGTTTTTGGAGGATGACATGAGTGTCTGATAGTGTGATGTATATGAATCTAGAAATGGATGGTGTAATGATGAATGTTGTTAGTGCATATGCTACGCAAGTTGCTTGTGCAGTGGATGAGAAAGAAAAATGTGAAATCAGTTGGCTGACATGGTGATAACTGTACCTGAGGGTGAAAGAGTGATGATTGCAGCAGATTTCAATGGCTATTTTGGTGAAGGGAATAGAGGGGATGAGGAAGGTATGGGCATGTATGGTGTTAATCCAAGGAATGCAGATGGTGAGATGGTAGTGGATTTTGCAAAAAGGATAGACATGGGTGTGGTGAATGCATACTATAACAAGAGGGAGGTGCATAGGTTGACATGCAAGAGTGGAGGGAGATGCAAACAGGTGGAATACATCCAATATAGGAGGACAAGTCTGAAGGAGATTAGAGACTATAAAGTGGTGATAGGGGAAAGTGTAGTTAGGCAGCAGAGACTGTTGGTCTGTAAGATGATGTTGATAGGTTCATAGGTTCATAGGTTCATACTAGGCTATCTGCCCAAGGGCATTTATAAGCCTAGCCCATAGTTATGTGGCTTTCGCCACCCCTTTAGTTTGAATAAAAACTATGCCTATCATTTTGCTGTGCCTCTGTCAAGCAGTGACACTGAAGTAATCCCTGGGGTATATCTGCGATCTCCCATCCATTGGTCAAGATTCCTCTTGAACAAGGCCAGAGAGGTGCTCTGCCTCACATGTACTGGGATTTTGTTCCACAGCATAGGGAGTCTCTGGGTGATGAATCTGTCGCTCCAGCAAGTTCAATTTATAACCGTGTCAAGGTTTAAGTCTCCCGCCCTTGTGGTTCTGAGGGATCTAGATTTTTTGAGGTGAAGCATATTCATCAAATCTGGGTTTGACATGGCCTTATATGTCAGGCACAGGTCACCTCTGAGCAAGCGGTATGAGACTGAATAGAGCTGGAGTTCTTTCAGTCGGGCAGCATAAGACATATTTTTGAGACCCTTTATCCTTTTGGTGAGGAACTTTTGGGGCCTTTCAAGCTGCAGCAGGTGTCTGGTCAGATACATTCCGAATGGGGCATTGTACTCAATCATAGGTCTAATGAGTGATGAGTACAGGGGGACGATGACCTCCCTTGATCTAGATGTGAATCCCTTCATGATCAGGTGGGAGATATAGAAGGTTTTCCTAACTACTTTAGCAACATGAGTGTCAAACGAAAGGCTACTGTCAACCTGGGTCCCCAGATCCCTGATGACTTTTTCTGTGCTCAGTGGATTGCCACCTATATGGTAGCTAGGGGTAACCTTGTTTTTCCCGAAGGGTATGACTATGCATTTTTTGGCGTTTTGATGATCAAGAAGAGGAGGAGTGTGAGGGCAGCACCAAAGATCAGATGGTGGGAACTGAAAAGTGTGATTGTGAGGTGAAGTTCAGGGAAGAGTTAAGACAGACACTGTGCGGCAGTGACAATTTACCAAATATCTGGGTAAGTACAGCAGAGCTAATAAGGGAGATGACTAGAAATGTGCTTGGTGTGATATAGGGATGGAAGAAGGAGTGCAATTCCACTTGGTAGTGGACTGAGGAAGTACAGGACAGTATATAGAGAAAGAGGTCAGGGATGAAGGAGTGGGATTATCAGAGAGATGAGGAAAGTAGACAGGAGTATGAGGAGATTAATTCCATGGCAAAGAGAGAGGTGGCAAAGGCTAAGGATGAGGCATATGATGATGTGTATGACAGGTTGGACACTAAGGAGGGATGACAGGACAGGCTGGCTAGACAGAGGGACTGAGTTAGGAAAGATGTGCAGCAGATAAGGGAGATAATGGATAATGAGGGGAAATGTACTCACAAGCAAGCAGAGTGTGTTGAGCAGATGTACTTTGAGAGGCTGATGAATTAAGAGAATGGGAGAGAGAGGGTTGGATGATGTAGGTATGGTGACTCAGGAAGTGCAACAGCTTACCAAGGAGGAAGTAAGGATAGCTATGAAGAGGATGAATATTGGAAAGCCTGTTGGTCCACACGACATACCTGTGATAGCATGGAGGTGTTTAGGGGAAATGGCAGTGGTGTTTTTTACCAGCTTGTTTAATGATATCTTGGAAAGTGAAAGGTTGCATGTGGAGTGGAGAGAAAGTGTTTGCATACCATTTTAAGAATGAGGTTGATGTGCATAGTTGTAGTAACTACATAGGGATAACATCAATTAGTCACAGCATGAAGTCATGGGAAAGAGTAGTGGAAGCTAGGTTAAGCAGGGAGATGATGAGTAGTGGTCAGCAGTATGTTGTCCTGCTAGGTAAGGGTACTATAGATGTAATGTTTGCTCTGAGAGTGTTGATGGAGTAGTACAGAGAGGGTCAGGAGTTGACTTGTGTCTTTCTGGACGTAGAGAAAGCATATGACAGGGTGTCTAGAGTGGAGTTGTGGTATTGTATGGGTCATGACTGGTAGAGATATGTAAGAGTGGTACAGGATATATACAAGGGTGGTGTAGCAGAGGTGAGGTCTGCGGCAGGTGTGACAGATGCATTTAAGGTGGAGGTGGGATGACATTAGGGATCAGCTGTGAGCCCTTTCTTATTTGCAATGGTGATGGACAGGTTGACAGACAAGATCACACAGGAGTCCTAATTGAGTATGATGTTTGGAGATGACATTGTGATCTGTACTGAGAATAGGGTACAGATTTAGGAGACCCTGTAGAGGTGGAGATATGCTTTAGAGATGAGAGGAATGAAGGTCAGCAGGACTAAGACAGAATATCTGCGTGTGAATGAGAGGGAGGGTAGTGGCTGTGGAGGACAGGTGAAGAGGAGAGTAGACGCAAGATGGAGAGGGTGGAGAAGAGTGTCAGTACTGATTTGTGACAGACAAGTACCAGTAACAATGAAAATGAAGATCTACAACAGGGTAGTGAGACCAGCTATGTTATATAGGTTGGGGACAGGGTCATTGACATAAATCCAGGAGTCACAGTTGGACATAGCAGAATTACAGATGTTAGGATTTGTACTGATTGTGGTGAGGGTGGACAGGATTAGCAATGTGTATATGGCAGGGTCAGCCCATGATGGACAGTTTTGAGACAAAGCCAGAGAGGCAAGATCACATCAGTTTGGACATGTGCTGCAGAGGGATGCTGATTATATTGGGAAAAAGATGGTAAGGACGAAGCTTCCAGGTAAGAGGAAAAGAGGATGGCCTCAGATAAGGTTCTTAGATGTGGTGAGAGAGGACATGCAGGTGGTTGGTGTGATAGAGCAGGATGCAGAGGACAGGCAGAAATGGCAACAGATGATCCACTGTGGCAACCCCCAACGGGAACAGCCAGAAGAAAAAGAAGATGTTGTAATGTCAGTCTACACAGGTTTTCCAATAATTTTCCAGACAGAACACAACTGTATTAGTAAATGACTACAAATATGAGACACACATATGGTCAGTGTGCATGACACAGGACAGTTTAATGGTTATGGGTGGTCTATCAGCAGCATATGTTTGTAAGGGCATTTTGGGACATGTATGCATATCTATATATATGTATCTCCATACATCTCTCTCTCTATGTATATGTTTATATATATATATATATATATATATATATATATATATATATATATATATATATATATATATTTGTAGATACCAATCCTTCCTAATTGCACAGTGTCTCTTCCCTATTGTAAACTGGCTGTAAAGAAGGGTATGTTTGAGAAAACATCCTAAAACCATAAATCAGAGGTGGCTTACTGGTACATTGCTTTGACTGTGGTGTGCAGGGTCCTGGGTTCAATGTCTTCAAAGGCTGTTTATTTTGTTGCTAGGCAGAGCAAGGACTGTTGGATACAGAGTGATTAAGGCAGTTTTCAGCAGCTTTAAGTGTGTTTGTGTGGGTTTGTGCAACAGTAAGCGGTGCTAGCGTACATTTAAATGAATAGGCGCTTACACCATGTAGGCTTCGCTTACCAGTGCTCAAATCTGCTTAGCATTTACATTTAAGCAATGTTTAAACCTGCTAAGCATAGTTCTGCCCTTGGTAACCAGTGATCACATTCCAGTCTAATAAAATAGCAGGGTAATGCCATCTTTAATAAGTGTATTTCATTTCCTGTACATAGGATGCTTCAATGTACTATCATTACAGTAGCAAGGGGTGTGACTATACTGTATGTGACATCTGGGTATACATGGGTAGCATCCCAGTCTCTTTTATTTGTATCTGTTTTATACATGGGTAGTATCCCAGGTTATATGCAGTCACACTTGCATGTGACACCAGCTACAGTGCACTGGTTGACAAAAATAGTTTAACATATATTGCATCATTATGTTAGTATTTTTAACAGTGCTTTTCCAAGTAAAAGTAGATTGCAGATTGTAGTACTAGAACCATACACCCCTGCATGCAAAGCTGGGCCTCTGAGTGCTTATTATCTTGTTCTTGGTGTTTGAGCTGTATGTTTTTATGTATCTCCTATAGGATATTGATCTGATATTTTGATATTAACTGTGGACTGCTGTTTTCTGGACATGTCTTTGAGGACTGCGGTCATGCAGTAATGGCATACCTTTCAGCTTCAGACTTCTATCTTTCGAAACATTCATCCTAATGCATAATCTCTTGGCTATCTACTTTCTGTCTGCCCTCTGTACAGATTTGCAGATGTCAGATATTGCTAAGGCCATACCACTATGTAGGTGCCCACATAGTATTGTGCTGTGGGCCTGAACACTGCTGATAGTTCCAACATATGATTCCTTAATGTGGGCCTTGCCCCTTTTCCTTGCATGTGAGTGACATTACAGAGGAGGTGGGCTACAGATTCACATACAGTAGGTGGCAATACATCACAAGACAGGACATGTGGAGACAGACAAACAACATGGGGAACATATCACCAGATTTGTGAAAAGATTCTATGTCATCAGTGCTGTTATACACATGGTGGAGTGATAGCTTGACAGGGTTTGTGTGGACATGCATTTAGTGAGTGACTTTATGACTGACAGTAATATGTCTCTAACATACATCTCCACTGGCATACTGTTCACAGACTGGCCACATGTTTGCCTGTTATGTTTTGTCTGTTCCCCAGACAGTTGGTGTCTTTGGTAAATCAGTCGTGGACTCTGGGGAATGCAGTCAGTAAATACTCACATCTTTTGGTATTACCAATGTCATATTAACATATATATATATATATGTAATATTCCTCTCCTCTAAAAATAGTTTGATTAACCTCAATAAAATCTTGAATATAAAACTACTTCACCATTGTCATCTCCTCTCAGATGGTGATATTCATCCAAACCCAGGCCCCAATGGTCATAATTCCAATATCCTAGATAATATAACTTTACCTATGCACTCCACATTATCTAAAGCACATAACTCCCTCCTAATAGCTCATCTCAACATTAGAAGTATCAATAATAAAATCTCACACCTTCATGCTCTCCTACACCTGCACTCTTTTGACATCTTATGTCTCACAGAAACATGGCTAAAACCATCCACCCTAGACCAGGAAATTACCCCTCCAGGTTACAACATCCTTAGACATGACCGCATAACCAAAAAAGGTGGAGGAATTGCTATTATTTATAAAGCTAATCTCCAGATTTCCCATTCTAACACTATCCCATTACTTGACACCAAAGCTGAAATATTATCTGTCACTCTCCAATTAAACAACTCCAAATCTATCTACCTATTTTGTATATATCTTCCCCCTGGAAGCAACACTAGTACTCTTGAACACCTACTCAGTTACCTATCTACACAACTTCCCCAAGAGACCATTGTACTAGGAGATTTTAACATTGACTGGCTCACCTGTAATTCTCTGACCCCAACTAACCACTTAAATCTTTTTGGCTTCTCTCAACTAATAACTACTCCTACTAGAATTCACAAACCTAACAGTAAAGAATCTACCCTTGATTGGATCCTTATCAATAGCCATCCTAACAACTATACTCCAGGAACCCTTCCTGATAATATCAGTGACCATATGCTTACTTACATTATCAGACAAAAGGTTCACATTCCAAATACTCCTAATCTTATAACCTCACGCTCAAAAAAACACTTTAATCCTGACAGTTTTATAAATGAACTAAAAGCATGTAATTGGTCACCATTAACATATCTGGAACGTAATGAGGCTGTAACCTACTTTAATACTAACTTTATTCAAATACTAAATCACCATTCTCCATACCGCTCCATTAGAATAAGAACCAAATCTGCCCCTTGGCTAACTAAACAAACTAGGCAGAAAATGCTACTTAGAAACAAAATTTGGGCTAAATGGAGAACTACCAAATGCCCATCTGATCACCTTCTCTTCAAACAATTAAGAAATGCTACCAAGAGAGATACCCTTAGGGATAAAAAAGACTTCTACCTAAACCTCCAACAAACTTCACAACATACACCAAAAAAATTTTGGTCAGGAATTAATAAACTTCTTCAGCCAGGAAACACTACTACTCCCACCCCTGTAGGTTTCAACCAAAATAATTCCAACCTAATCCCTGATAGCTTTAATAAATACTTTACAGAAGCCATTCAATCTCTAGCAAACTCTCTACCACCTTTACCTGCTTCACAATTGAATACCTCTAGTACTTCTTCCCCAACCTTTCATATACACCCTGTTCCAACATCTCTTATTTACAAACTTCTTACTAAACTAAAACCTTGTACCCCATCCGCTGACCATCTCCCATCTGAATACCTACAAATTGCTGCACAAGCCATTGACTACCCCATATCTATCCTGATTAACAGAACCATCACTGAAGGCAAAATCCCTACCACATGGAAAATATCACATATTATCCCTCTACACAAAGGTGGAACTTCAATTGACCTCTCTAACTACCGACCTATTGCCTTACTCTCCCCATTAGCCAAAATAATGGAAAAATGTATTCACAAACAAATACTTAACCACCTTCTACAAAACAACCTACTAGCCAACTGCCAACATGGCTTTAGACCATTTCATAGTACTACTACTGCTCTTCTCTCCTTCACTGACACTATAAACAAAAACCGCAATAATAACTCCTTTTCCTCTGCACTATTTTTAGACCTGTCAAAAGCCTTTGATATGGTTAATCATACCCTACTTCTTGAAAAACTAAAGCACCTTTCTCTCGACCTACAAGCATTACAATGGTTCAGATGTTATCTTCAAAACAGACAGCAAGCTGTACTCTGGGATAACAATTTGTCTTCCTTACTTCCTGTTAATATCAGAGTCCCTCAAGGCTCGATCTTAGGTCCACTTCTTTTTTTCCATATTTATTAACGATCTCCGCTTGAACATACCCCACGCCACTTGCATCCAATATGCAGATGACTCTACCTTAATCTGTACTACCAATAATATACCCTCACTCCAATCCCTAACCCAAACTGTATTCCAAAAAGTAGAAAACTGGTTCATGCAACATCGTCTTCTCCTGAATCCAAAGAAAACAAAACTACTACTTTTTACACCAACTCATAAGTCACCCACTCCATTCTTCTCTATAACCTCCAATAATGCTACTAATATAGCACCAGATACTACCACCCGCCTACTAGGTGTCACAATCGACAATCATCTTAACTTTGATGACCATATTAACTCCACCATAAAGACTGTTAATAAAAAAATTGGTACCCTCTACAGAATCAAACCCTTCCTTACACCCTCAGCCAGGCAAACTATCGCACAAACTCACCTCATTTCTACCCTTTTCTATGCCTCTGTTATATATACCAACCTTTCAAAAAACAACATCTCCAAACTATCTACCTGCTATAATAGTATAGCTAGATTCATCACATGCTCTCCCTTTAAAACCCACCACTGCCTTAACCTTAAACAACTAGGATGGTTAGAATTACAGAACCATATACTCTGTCAACAGTTACTTATGATACAAAAGATCCTATACCACCCTAACAATACCCCCATCCTCTCTAATCTGATCTCTCCATATAAAAACCTGGCTACACTACGTTCTGCAAATAAACTACTTGTCTCCTTAACTAAATCAAACAACAAAGCTGGTGACTCTCTTTTCTCAAACACTATAGGATAATAATGGAATCAGCTCCCTCCTGAACTATCTACCCTAGCATCTGCTTCTCAATTCAAAAAGCAAATAAAAGAACATCTAAAAACTAAGTGGCTCTGTCCTTGTGCTAACCAAGACTGAAACTTGTATTTCACTCCTATTTCAACCCTACCCCTCCCTCTTGCCTCCAAAACTTATTTCTCTCCTCTTGTTTTATTCTTAGTAATTTGATAGGATTTGGGAATTTTGTTGTTTCTGCAATTGCCCTGGTGCTGTCTAGTGCATTTGCTTGTTTATGTCTGGTCAAGCTTTTGCCTAAATGTTTTCTAGTCACTGTTTGTTAGTCCCATTTGCTTTTCTCATTTTACCTGTGTTACTATGGTACTGTTGCATTATTACTTTATTTTACTTATTTGCTTTTGTTATATTGTTATTCTTATGCTTGGAGCTTTTCTCCCCGGGCCTCTACTGACAATGGACATGTATCCAGTTAGACTAGCCTGGTCAACAAATGTAAAAATAAAAAAAATAAATAAATAAAAAAAATATTCCTCATAAAGGATGTTAGAACAAACCCAGTAACATCTGCAACTGTCTTAATGTATGACAGCAATATGTCCAGTCTAGTCCTGTGTTTGTGCCTTTGTCCCCAAATGATGTCAGGCTTTGTCCAGATGTCAATGAGGCAAAGACATATTTATTATCACTATTTCTTGACTTAATTCCTGCTACCATCCCAGTGATGTCGTAACCCACAGACATGTCAGGGAAGAGGCCATAGATATGAGTCCTGAGCCTGTACATTCTGAGGTGAACTGGCCATTGTTAACAGACTGTCATGATTGTGTACACATGTCATGCGTACATGTTATTTGGGCTGTGTGAACTGGCCACTGTTAGCAGATTGTCATGATTGTGTACACATGTCATGTGTACATGTTATTTGGGTTGTGTATGGAAGGGGGGGGGGTGGATGTAAGAGTTATGGCTCCTTCCTTATCTGACTGTGCATGCTGCTGCAGTTTCTGCTGATTTATTGGCAGTATGTGTTTGTAGGGGCAGACTGAAACGTGTCCTGGACCAAGGTCAGGATTCAGACTACACTGAGAATTGGGACTGTATATGTAGGGCTAGTGTGTGAGTGGCAAACAATGATGTATTTGTTCACACAGTCTGTATACTCTACTGTTCACTTGACTTACCTGTATGTGACTATGACTGTGGTGATATTGGCTGTGGGTATGCATTTTCACACTGGTGTCTGTTTGTCAGTGCTGTTACATCCCTGTAGTGCCTGATATATTTGTAAATACATGTGTAATTACCCATAGCAGATTCCCTAATTCAATTACTTGTGCTATTTCACTACATATATGTTAGAGTACACCGGAGGGTGTTACTGCAACTGCATGGACGCCGGAACCATAGAACGAGGGAGGGAGCCCCCCACTTTTTTGCAGACTCTGTCCCAATTAGTTTTGTTTTCCGCACCTTCCAACTGCCACAATGACGTCAGTTAGTTTGCGAGCAATTCAGAAGCTTCTGCGATGATGTCAGTGCATATGTCCGGTTTGCAGGCAGGAAAGCATTATTCAGAAGCTGTTTACAAACAGCAAGAATTATTCAGAAGCTGTCAGCGTGTATGTCCAGCTGGTGTCAGAGTGAAGCATCTGTGGACTGTAATTGCAGATTGGAGAGCGTCTGTGGACTGTAATTGCAGAGTGGAGCGGGAAAGGATTTACTTCTGAATGCCAGATCAGTGCGTAAGCTAGCTGTGTGTGTGTCAGATCAGTGCATAAGCTAGGTGTGTGTGTGTGTCAGATCAGTGCATAAGCTAGGGGTGTGTGTTTGTCAGATCAGTGTGTAAGCTAGGGGTGTGTGTGTGTGTCGGATCAGTGCATAAGCTAGGGGTGTGTGTGTGTTGGATCAGTGCATAAGCTAGGGGTGTGTGTTGGATCGGTGCATAAGCTAGGGGTGTGTGCATGTCAGATCAGTGCGTAAGCTAGGTGTGTGTGTGTGTGTGTGTGTGTGTGTGTGTGTGTGTGTGTGTGTGTGTGTGTGTGTGTGTGTGTGTGTGTGTGTGTGTCGGATCAGTGCGTAAGCTAGGTGTGTGTGTGTGTCAGACCAGTGCATAAGCTAGGTGTGTGTGTGTGTGTGTGTGTGTATGTGTGTGTGTGTGTGTGTGTGTGTCAGATCAGTGCGTAAGCTAGGTGTTTTTGTGTGTGTGTGTGTGTGTGTGTGTGTTGGATCAGTGCATAAGCTAGGTGTGTGTGTGTATGTGTGTTGGATCAGTACGTAAGCTAGGTGTGTGTGTGTGTGTGTGTGTGTGTGTTGGATCAGTGTATAAGCTAGGTGTGTGTGTCGGATCAGTGCATAAGCTAGGGGGGTGTGTGTGTGTGTCGGATCAGTGCATAAGCTAGGGGTGTGTGTGTGTCGGATAAGTGTGTGTGTGTGTGTGTGTGTGTGTGTGTAAATGCCCCCAACAGGATACATCTGGTGGCTAGAAATACCTTGGGTACAGGAAAAAAGAGCCTAAAGTCCCTAGCCACCATCACTTGTGAATTTCTGGTGTGGTAAAACAAAACCTCTTACTCTAGCAATTTTCTAAGGTTATAAAATCAGTATTTAAAATGTGTCTCTATTTGGGGGCTGTATTTCTCCATTATTTTCTTTGTTCTGTATTTTTTTGTGCTAAGAGGTTGAGAGCTATGGTGAGAAGTGAGAACTGAATTCACTAAATGATATGATAGCCATTTAAGTTTGTCTTCCTGTCTTTCAATTAACTGCTGGTTTAGCTTAGTGGTATGTTGCTCTGACTGTAGTGCACAGGATTCTAGATTCAATACTTGGCAGTGAAATGCACGGTGGTAACACAGCATTTTATGCAAGCAACTTTCCAAAACTATACATGCAATGTTTAAAATGTGTCTCTGGTTTTTGCCCCCCCCCCCAATTGAAAATAACTTCAAGAAGCTGTGCAACATGCATATGGCTTACACTCTACTGTGATTCTGTATTTATATATCGTGTGAGAAAGTAGACTGTTATCATGAAAATGTTCTTAATAGGGCAGTTTTGTTATTACTGGTGCATGCATTTTGCTTCATTGCCTACTCTAAAAATGTTCAAACAATAAATTTAAAATGCAATTGTGTGCGGAAGTAGACCTTTATGATGGAAATGTTCTGAATAAGGCAGTTTGGTCATTATCGGTTAATGCATTTTTGTTTCATTGCCTACTGGAAAAAGGTTTAAACAATAAATTTAAAATGTGCTCTAACTTAAGTCTAACAAGTGTGTTGTATTATACAAGGAATATAATTTAATATAATCAGGAAGGTGAATCAAGGAATGCATACATATATGCATGGCCCTAAAAATGTGTTTGAAAACAGCCCAGTGGAAAGTGTGAAAGGCTCAAAATCATGGGCAAATTTTAAGCTTTACTCTTGTTACCAAAGAAATGGATGAAGGTAAAACAGTTCACACTACATTACCTTGACCTGGCCAAGCCTTTTGACACAATCCCCTACTCAGGTGTAGTACAAAAGATGAATAATGTAGGAGCAAACACTTACATCACCAGCTGCATTGCCAATGTGGCTCACAGGATGCAGGAGATCAAAATAGGGGAAGAGAACAGTCCCCAGTGGAGTCCCCCAGGGTTCGGTGTTGAGACTTTTTCTGTTTGGCATATACATCTCAAAAGTAAAAGGAAATACCAAAGAGCTTTGGCCAGCTACGTTTGAGATGACTGCAACCTAGGAAAAGTTATTGAATCCCCAAATGACTTAACCATCATGCAGGCAGGTTTGTCCCATATAATAACTGGAGTCAAAATCATGACAATGCCCTCTGAGAACTGATCCAATTGTTTGGCATTTGGGAACTTGTGTGTACAGTGACCTAACTTTTGACCAACATGTGCCCAGAGTCATAAGAAAGCCTTTTTATATTGCACAGCTTATAAACAAATTGATTGTGACTAGATCTAAAGACGTTTTGCCCCCCTTTACAAAGCTCTCATTATGTCAATCACTTTGTATAATGCCCACTTTGGCATGTATCTGTCCAGTCTCATGCAACAATTGGAATACCTTCAGAGATATCTTACTAAAAGGATACAAGTCCTAAACAATGGGTCTTGCATGGACCATCTCAAAGATTTATTACTATACTCAGTATCCAACAAGAGTGCGTAGAGGTGACATGTCTGACATACAAAGCATCCTCCAACATAATACAGATGGACCTATTGAACATCAGCAAGTCAAATGGCATCAGAAATACTCAGTCCAGGTATCTAAACTGAATGTTGTGGAGAGATGGATATATATCACAGAAGCTACCACTGTTCCAGAACAGACTAGCCATAAAAATAAAGCAAAGCTCATCCATCCATATTCAAATGCAACTTGGATTTAAGGATGGGTAATAGAAAATGTACTCCAGGATTTCCCCTCATGCACTAATGGTTAGAGGCAGTTCCTAAATGCTACATCCCTTATATGGCCCCCTCAAATTATATATGGTATGATCACAGTTGTTCTCACTAGGACTAATATGCAATTATCAGCCATGGGGATGGCTAAGACCAATCAGAAAATGTTAATTCAAGCACCAAAAGAGAATTGGCTAAGCTTAAAATGTCCTCCACGTGAACCTATATTGGGGTAGCAAATAGTTATAAAATTACCTTTTTTAGTTCACTAAGTGCCCCTGTCACCCTCCACCCCCACAGTCTTTAACAGTTTCTGGCGCCTATGAGTAACTGTGTTAGCTTATCTACGACAGTACTTCAGATACATACACATTTTCATGACTTCCACCCATTACTTTGTCAGCCTTGCTCCAGATTCATTGCAAGAGGGGTTCTGAGCATACCTGTCGACTGGCTGGGTTGTTTCAGGATGTCCAGGTTTATTGCTCATATTTCTGGTCTGTTTTACAGATTATCATTTCTCTGGAAAATCACTGTAATGATATGATTGTTGTCAGAAAATGAGGACATACATTTCAATTACCTAACTCACATCCATCATAATATGTATGCTGAAACAAACTGTGTCACTCTGTCAAGAAGAGTACAGGGGGGCAATGACCTCTTCCTTCCTGGATACTAATGTGTTAGTACTGAGATGTGCCACATAGAAGGACTTTGTGACCACAGTGGCAATGTGGTGATCAAGAGATATTGCTGTCAACCTGTGTGCCCAGATCTCTTATAACACTTTCTTTGTTCAGGGACTATCATTGATGTGGTAATTCATAGGAACAGGGTTTTCCCCAAAGGGGACGACAATACATTTTCTGACATTGAGTTCAAGGCCATGGCTCTGATACCAGTCATTGGACTCAGTGAGGCCTCTCAGTAGGATGCCAACATTACTTGTTTAGTTAATAATAGCTCCCAACTTGCAATTGTCTGCAAACTTTGTCAGCCAGAGTCCCTTCATGGTGGCATGGACTTCAGAGAAGTTGATACCAAACATGAGAAGACCCAGGACATAACACTGTGGGACACCAATTATGACTGCTTAGCAGTCTGACTTGAAGTCAGCTATTTCCACACTGCGAGTCCTATCTGTGACCCAGTTTGCAACCCACCTAGTGATATAGGGATTGATGCCTAGCATAGTGAGTGTTTGCATGATTCCTGAGTGGGGAATGTTATCAAAGGCTTTGCCATATCAGGGTAGGCTGTATGTGCCACCTTGTCTTCATCCACATCTCAGGTGACTGACTCCAAGAAGTTGGCCAGATTCACAGAGCAGGTATGACCTACCCTTCACAAAAGTAGACTGTGTGGGATCCTGAGTCTGCAGATTCCCATATCCCTGTTTATAAGGTACATGATGATGCATTCCATAGCTTTGCATAACAGACTTGTCAGGCAGTTGGGGCAGCATTTCCCAGGGTCTGCAGTTGCACCTCGTTTGTGGACAGGGGTTACTGTAGCAGTGCACAATTCAGAAGGGACAAAGCCTGAGGTAAGGCTGAGCTTGAACAGGGCACACAGGTGAGGTGCCAAGTCACTCTCTAGTTCATGTAGAACACAGCCAGGGATATTGTTAGGTCCATAGAAGCTGTATTCTTTGCCTTGAGCAGTGGTGTTTTAACCTGTGCAATAGTAATACTGGGTGTCTGGCAGTCTACTGGTATTGTGATTGGCCCTTTAGGGGGGAGAGAGGGGTACAGTTTGCCTTCAATATGTCAGC
>NC_056751.1:463771688-463799188 GCF_019279795.1 Protopterus annectens
GTATGTTTGCACACAGTGTATAATTACAGCCTTCTTATAGCTACTTTATACCTTCTCTTACCTGGAAGACCTGAGAAGGGATTTTCTGTTATCACTACCTGACTGTTTCTACCCATATTCACATAGTCAGGGTTACATATATGCACTCATACTCTGTGTGTGTGTGTGTGTGTGTGTGTGTGTGTGTGTGTGTGTGTGTGTGTGTGTGTGTGTGTGTGTGTGTGTGTGTGTGTGTGTGTATGTGTGCACTACTGCCATACTCTGCCTTGATTTCTATTGGTCACCATGGTTGTTGCCAGCAGGGACCAGTAGCTGTGACAGCATGACACTTTTGAACATTTCTTGGGGGAGACCACTTGGTGTATGTACTTATCTTGCTGTCATTTGCAGCCTTGGGGTTAGACCGTGGGTGTTGGGCACAGTATAACTACAGCCTTCTTAGAGCTGCTTTATACCTTCTCTTACCTGGAAGACCTGTGGAGGAAATTTATGTTAACACTACCTGACTGTTTATACACATATTCACAAAATCCTACTTGAAATTATGCATACAGCTTACTGCCACTCCCAGGATTCAAACTGTGGCTGTTTCTGCTAAAAATGCAACAAGTTTATGTTTCATCAGAATATGCTATTGAGAAACTGCTCTTTCTTTCTCAAATGTTTTCTGCTTCATTCTCTCTTGGTTGTACAATTTGACCTTGTAATTATAACATTCTTATACATACATTCCTACACATACCATTTGACATAGCATAGTGGTTAACACAACATTACTATTCAGATATCAGATCTTGGTGCATGAAACATTTCATATCAGTTAATCTTGTGTCTTACAGAGGCGCTAACTTTGTCAGATGAGACTTGATTGTTTAATGTTTTCAGAGCTATATTTGCTGTGCATAACCTGTACACATTTTATGTCATACAATACCACAGTAAACACAACCAGTCCAGGGTTTTTTATTTTTATTTATTTTTATTTTATTTTACATTTGTTGACCGGGCTAGTCCAGCTGGATACATGTCCATTTTCAGCAGAGGTCTGGGGAGAAAAGCTCCACAATAAAGAGAAACACATACATTTACATACAGAAGAAATTCACATTAACATAATAATGAAATGAAAAAGAAAAACAGCAAAATTTTCATACTGATAAATTAACATTTGCATGTTGTGTAAGTAACCTTGACGTAGTTATGTTTGAGAAACAGCGAGGTTAAGATTTTAAGCTCTGAGGGAAGGAAGAGACTGAGGTGGTGTGAGAGATATAGGATTAGTCTGGTTTAGGACATGGGCATAACCAATGTGACTTAAAGAATTCTTTAAGATTGTTTTTGAATTAATTAAGCGAGGTAATGAGTCTTAGGTTATTAGGAAGGGAATTCCATAGCTTTCCAATGGAATTGGCATAAAGAGCATCACCACCCGAATTATTAGATTTAGTGGTTAGTACCTGGACACTATTTGAGGATCGAAGGCAGTTTAGATTGGAGTAGGGGGTCAGAAGTTTATTCAATGAGGGTGTTTTATCCGGTTGCTTAATTATTTTGAATGCTTCAGAGAGTTGGTTAAGTTTGAGAAGATTGGGCAGTTCTAACCAGTCAAGTTTCTTAAGGTTAAGGCAGTGGTGAGTACGAAAAGGTGCTCCTGTTACAAATTTGGCAATATGGTTATAGGCAACCGAGAGTTTATTAACCTCTCTATTATTGAGGAAAGAAAGTACCGGGGAGGCATATAGTAGGGTGGAGAGGAGGTGAGTGCGAGCAATGGTTAGTTTGGCATGAGGAGTTAGAAAGTTCTTAATTCTGTACATAGAGCCGAGTTTCTTATTTACAGTCTTAATGGTTTGGCTGATGTGCATATCAAATTTGAGCTTGTGGTCAATAGTAACACCTAATAGTTTGGTATTGGAGACAGGCTCAATGATGGTGCCATTGATGGATTCAACGTGGAAGGTCAGATTATTAGCAAGTGGAGGTTTTTGTCCTAGAGGAGTAGCTAAAGTGGGGAAAAATAGCAGTAACTTAGTTTTTGTTGGATTTAGGATGAGTTTCCATTCTGTGAACCATTTTTCAACTGTAGCAAAACAGTTTTGGGTGACTACTTGGAGATTAGGGAGAGAAACTTCAGAGCAGATCAGGGTGGAGTCATCTGCATATTGAACGCAGGTGGCTTTGGGGATGACTGAGTGAAGATCATTTATGAATATGGAGAAAAGAAGGGGACCAAGTATAGAGCCCTGGGGAACTCCAATGGTGTTAGGGAGCAGGTGAGATAGCCTGTTTTGCCATTGGACAGCTTGTTGCCTACCAGAGAGGTAAGCATTAAACCATCTTAGGGCTGGGTTGTCAAGATGAAGGGTTTCAAGGGTGTGGAGGAGTAGCTGGTGATTGACCATGTTGAAGGCTTTTGATAGGTCAAGAAAGAGAGCAGAGGATATTAATTTGTTATTACGGTTGCTATTGACTGAGTCTACAAAGGAAAGGAGGGCAGTGGTTGTACTATGATGGGGTCGAAAACCATGTTGAGTTTTAGACAAAAGATTGTTAAGGGTGAGATAGTGTAGAAGTTGTTTGTGAACACACCGTTCCATAATTTTTGCTATTGGAGACAATATTGCTATAGGTCTATAGTTAGATGTTTCCGTGGAGGAGCCTCCTTTGTGAAGTGGGATGATGTATGATATTTTCCAGATGGAGGGGATGGTAGCCTCAGTTATAGTTCTGTTTATCACGATTGATATGGGATAGGCAATAGCATCTGACGCTATTTGTAGGTATTCCGCTGGGAGACGATCAGCCGCTAGGGTGGATGGTTGAAGTTTTTTCAATAGGGTATGAATGTAGGAGGTAGATGCTGGTTGTAAGTTAAAGGAGGGTAGAGCTGAGCCATTAGGATGAGTTAAGGAGGAGGAAGAAGTAGTTAGCTGACTGGCTAGGGACTGGATGGTCTCGGTGAAAAAAAGAGTTAAAAGTATTGGCTACTTCTTCCGGATCTTTCCCAATAAGTTTCTCAGGGGTAGGGGTAGTTGATTTCCCAGAATGGAGGAGATTGTTAAATCCAGCCCAGAACTTCTTTGGATTTTTCTGGTGTTTATCCTGGAGATGACAGAAATACTGTTTTTTATCTCGAGTAGTGGCTGTTTTTGTGGAGTTTCTAAGCTGCTGAAATTTGATATGATCTTGGGGAGCTTAGTAGCTCTCCATTTATCCCAGGCCTGGTCTCTAAGTTTAATTTTTGTTTTGGTTTCTCTAGTTAGCCAAGGTGCTATCCGTTCCTTGGATCTGATTAGTCGGTTTGGTGCATGAGAGTCGAGTATGTTTAGGAATGTGTTATTAAAGTATGTCACGCTCTCATCTAGGGGTAGAGTTTTTAGGATAGACCAGTTACAGGATTTAAGTTCTGCTAGGAATTGTTCTGGGACAAATTTCTTCTTGTTTCTAACATGTCTATATAAGGGAAGGTTTGTACATGTAAATTTATGCTTTATAATATAAGTGACAAGGTGGTCGCTGAGGTCATTGGGGAGGGTCCCAGTGGTATAATTATGTGAGTCCTTATTGGTGAGAATCCAGTCAATTGTGCTATCTTTTTGCTGAGCATTTCCAATTCTAGTTGGAGATATAATATTTTGGGAGAAACCATGTAAGTTAATAGGCTGGGGATTCGTCTGAGCGGAGCAATGGGACCAGTCAATATTGAAGTCCCCTAGTGCTATGGTTTCTTGAGGGAAGTTGGTGGCTAACCAACTTAGAGCTTGCTCCAAGTTTTCTAAGTTCTTCCCTGGTGGAATATAAACTACAATAAGATTGATACATTGTTGGGTGTTTAGGCATATCTTTAGGGCAATAAGTTCTATATTAGAAACCTTGGGAGGTTGTAATAGATTCATAATGATATTCAATGTGCTTCTAAACATTACAGCTATTCCACCACCCCTTTTTTTTATCCGATCAATCCTTAAGATATTATACCCAAGTGGGAGAATCTCTTCATCCTTTGTGGCTGGTTTGAGCCATGTTTCTGATAGACACATAATGCCTGGGAGATGTGTAGTTATCATAGCGTGTAAGTTATGAACCTTGTTGTTTATACTTCTTATATTAAGATGGAAGATGAGGAGGGAGCTATTAGATCTTTGAGCTAATTTTGATGTGAATGTAAATGTAAATTTGATGTGTTTTTAATTTTATTGACAGGCAGTTACAGTTTTATTTATATATAACCTATATGAGACTATTACTGTAATATTGTCTGGTTTATTCAGTACAAACCATACCCATTTTAATACTGCCAGATGACATTCTACTCATTTATATTTATTTGGTATGAATATTACAAGCTAGATTCTTACTCACCAGCCTCGCTATGTAGCCTTTGCAACCTGCTTTTATGGGCTTCCTGGTTCACAGCCCACTCAGCTGGAGCTGCAAAGAAGATAGAGAAACATTTATGCATACCTATCCATCACATACACCGGCTAGACTTTGTTAAACAGTTATTGATATGAATACTTACACATGCCTGGGACATCACCCATCTGCCGTGCTTCTTGGGTCCAAGAGTTCCTTCTTCCTCACTTCAAGTCAGCATAATGGTGCCAGACCTGCTCACCATTCCAAGAGATGTCACGGGTGAGACTTTCCCAAGCCTCCGCTTTGTATTGGGGGCCCTGGTACTGGTCCTGCAGCAGTCTCACATCATGGTTTTTAACAAGGAGTCCTACCATAATCTTGGAATCCTGTATGCCCCAGCGCTGTGCCCGAAAGCATATACCCTCTCCAAAACCAGCCACACTGCCTACAATGGGGTACTACAACTGGTTATGAGCTGTTGTCCTTCCTGCAAAATTTAAATATGGCTGATTTCCTGTCATTTGCCGTGATTGGATGGTTAGGAATATGCTGAGCTAAGTTAAGCTATGGGCAAACCCGCTTATCTAATGTTGGCAGTGCTTAAAGGGGTAGGTTCAGCACTGCTTACCAATGGGCAAATCTGCTTAGCTGGTCTACTCATTGCTTATCATTCATATTTAAGCAATGCTTACACCCGGTATACATAGCTGTGCAATGCTTAGCATTGCTTATGTTTTATTTCATAGGCTATCAGTTGTATGGGAATTATTCATCATTCCTAAAATATTATAATTTTGTTTACCTTCCCTGACATCCCCCTATGTGCTTTCTTTACATTTATTCTTGTGACTATACTGTATGGGGTACTTGTGTTTATGTGGGGGGTTCACAACTTTATTACACTGATACCTCACATCTGGACTCACTACACTACTCTGGTTAACAAACATATGTTATTTACTAGCTAATTATAAAAAAAATGATGTACTGCTTTCAAATGTAAAATGAAAATTGGCTTCATTGTGGATCGAACCAGGAAAACTACTTATAAAGCAATCACCCTAACCACACTGCTATTTCCACATTGCTACTTTTTAAAGTATATTCCTATTTAGATCCTTGTGATGTATAAGATAGGCTGAGCAGAGCTGCATGATATGCACATCCCGCTCAGCTATGTTTAAACTTTATTATAGACTGAAAAATAAAATTAAACAGATGTGTTTTATTTTTTTAATGTAGGGGTATGCACATTGCTTTCTGCAACATTATCTGAGGGGGTTGTGCTTTTCAAATGGTGATGACATGACAGGCTTTGCATTTGAGAGGTATGCTCCACAGACAGTAAAAGTGTCTGCCATACCTCTCAACTGTATAGATTTTCACAGAATGTCCAGTTTTTTGTCTTACATTTTTGGTCCATTTTTCATACAATTGTGGCTTTCTGGCAGATTAGTGGCAAAGCATTACAGACTGCAGTTTGAAAATAATGACAGACATTTGAATTTTACACTTCATACCCTTTGGAAAATTCATGCTATTGCGATACTTGTCATTCTATTGACTTTATAAGTTTGCGAGAGCAGTAGTTCACATTTGTCCCCTAGTTTTTATGACTTTGCCCAGATTTCTTCTGTGGTTGAGAGGTAATGGTGTCCGTGGACACTCGCTCACTTTATATTGCTGTACGGCAATTATGAAGTGCAGGGGGCATGTATATTGTTAGAGCACTGCTCTCAGACACACCCGCTGTGCTCATACACAGAACCATGTCCGTATTAGATTACGGCAGCATGCCTTCATGAATATGCATGGCGAGCTACCGTGCTGCATGGGAACAGTCTGTCCCGTGCTATTCTTGCATAGAAGTTTGCTGAATCCCAGGGTATGTCTTTAAAAGTGTGACAATGTATCAGCACATGCATTTCTCCATTATTTCTTCATTTGCACTTGAAGCTCACCATCTTTCAGATATTAAAGTGGCTCAATATCATACCTTTAAAAGTGAGACAATGTATCAGTGCACATGTTTCTGCATTATTTCATTTGCACCCGATTGGCAGTGTGTAAGTTCACTTTTTCAGCTCAGTTCTCTACTGCTGCACATATTCACACAATATTGTCCACAGTCATGAAATGTCAAAGACTTTACCTGTTACAAAACAAACTGCACTCTTGCCTATTCTTTCATCCTTGCCCAATATATCATCATTGGCCCTGAACATATATCACATTCTGTATGAGGGATACATTTTAGATTTATTTATAATTCAGCAATGAAAACTAGGGCAAGAGAGTTTATGGAATTATTTATAAAAGTATGTATAGCAAGCAAAGAATGTGATAACCTGTGTTTTTCACTTAGAACAGGAAAGTCCCTTGTTCTCTATTTGTATGGATCCTATAGCCTCACATTCATGACTTAGTTTTTGCCTATATTGCACATCAAAACCCAATGACAGTTTGCCTCAACTGTCTTTTCCTGAAGAACATGTTGCATGTTGTGTAAAGCTCTAATTTTAGGCTTAAAGTTGTAGTTCCAGTGATTTGTTGTTCATATATTACACATAATTGCAGTTTGCCTCACTGATTTACAAAGTTTCTATGCAGTTATTGAGTATGTCTATCATTCTAACATACTAGATAATAAGTGATTCTTGCTTTATATGGTATTTGTTTGTACAGTATACTATTGAATGGATAATTCTCCATGTAAACAGTAAATAAATACTCTAATTAAAATGCAGCACTTGGATGCCCAACAGATATGGTGAATTGTTGTGCAAGTAATTATCATGTCTTATGTAGATTGTGACAGTGATACAGATGGTATCTTATTTGACAGCCCATAAGCATCATTGATTGGCTGCCTACATTTATCATGGTACTACAGCCATGATAGTCATTCTTCACATCAATCACAATGCTAATCTCCTGTAAACCAAAAATCAGCCATCATGTTATACACAGAATGTATTACTACTGGTTTACTACCATGAGGATTATGTCTGCTGATGTATAATCACAGATATAGAACAAATTTAGTTTAATGGTTTAAAAAGCCATTTTGAATTGACTCACTATAACAATAAACATCTTACAGAATGCTTGAAAAATTATACTAAATTGAGAAGTATCTTCAGAAATAATATCACAGAACCTAACATTAGCACATACGACTGTTTTTGAAAATAAATAAATATAGAAATGCAATACTGAAAAGCAAACACACATACTATGAAAGCTAAGCATGACTGCAAGTTTATCACTTGAAATCTGTGAAAACAATTAATCTATGCTACTAAGACTGTCCTTGACAGAAAAAAATAAACAAAACACTGTTTCCTGCAGAATGCTTATTTTTACTGATATGTATCTTCAACACTCAATTCACTTGCAGTTTATTGATTTTTGTGAAACTTACCAATACCAGTGTACAGAGGATATGTATCAGCTTAAACTGCTTTTAATCAAAGCATGTGGTCATTTAATCTAATAATTTAAGGGAGTAACAAAAATGCAGATTTGCTAGCTTTTCTCAAAGGTATATCAGACATATGCATTCATGGAAGAATGACTCTAGCATGCAGCACCCCCATACCCACAAGCCCCCAACACACACATACTTTATATGCTGTTGCTGTAATATGCCTCATCATGATATACTTCTTGTGTTACATACCACTTCCTACTTTACTACGTATGTTAGAAATATTATCTGCAGTAAAACTGTGTGCCTCTCAAACACCACAGCAGAAAACTGTCATGCCAGTCCATCTGCTGTAACTTTCACTCTAGTCTTGCTTTATCTGCCATAATATTGCACTAACGTCATGCATTGATATCCTCAGCCCTGATCTCCAAAGCAACAGTGACAAACATAGCTTTGAAGATTATGAATCAGTTTATTGACAGTTCAGCCACAAGTCAAGTAATTCAAATTTATGTATCTAAAAAAATAATCCTGCTCACAAAACAGTAAAGTCACATAATCATTCTATAAATGGCCTGTGAGGCTTCCTGCCTGCTCAGGTTTCTACTCCTCTTAAGCAATACATTGGCAGTTGTATTCACTTGGAGTCTAAGTGCCATTGGCCCTTGTCCATGGGCAACTACATGTTATAGTATCCAATTAAGCTGGCCTGACAAACTTGCCAGAGTGACACATTATGGAGATGCTCATTTTGGCACTGCTTCCCCTATCACCAGAGACATAGATACCACCAACTCATATGCGTAAACCCTCTAGATGGGGTTTGGCCTCTCTAGACCATAATAAAAAGGAGAGAAGAAATAATAGTGGGGATGTAGGTGCTCCAAACTCTCCAACAGGCAGGAGGCACATCATTGGTGTATCCTATATTGCCAGGAGTGGGATGGAAGGGTCTTGTTTGCTGTGTCTGTTCTGCTTACATGTAACTGTCCCTTGAGCTGAATGTCTCTTTGTCTAACCCTGCCTGCCCTATCGCTTCTTGTCATTTATCCCTCTTTCCCTTTTTCTGGTTATGGCTATGTGATGGACATCATGACCCAGTTTATTTTCAGTTCATCCAGAAGTCAGCCAATTTAAACTTACTCATTTGTAAAATAATATTGGACCCAAAGTAGGAAAGTTACATAATCTTCCAATGACCCATGGGGTTTCCTGTCTGCTTAGTTTTCTGTTCCCCATCAAATAGCTCTCATCCCTGACTTCTCTCTTTATTATTTATTTATGCATTTATTTATTTATTTATTTATATTGGCATTTGTTGACCGGGAAAGTCCACTGGGCAAAAAAGAAACCCATTTTCAGTGGAGGCCCAAGGAGAAAAGCTCCACATTTATACAAACATCAAAAGCAAATATTATACAGTATAAAGTACAGACCTGGGGAGAAGGCTCCACAGTTAAGAAAAACTAATATTACAGAACAACATAATTGCAAAACATAAGTTACACAAATTACTATATAAACACCATATCACAGGTAAACTATATCACAGAGCAAAGCAAGTAGTGAACAGAGTGTTTTAATTTAATGGAGTTGATTGAAAATCAGAGCTGTTAGAAAGGCAGGATTATAGTTGAAATAAGTTATGGGATTAAGGGGGCTTACATTACATTTCATATGTACAGCTAGGATTATGTAAGATGTAGGTTTTTAGTGCAGCTTTAAAGGACTTTAGGGAATCTCGCTGGGTAATGGAGAGGGGAGGGTATTCCAATGTTTGGCTATGCTGTACGAATACAGGCATTGTCCTGCTCTCTTGTTGGGTTTAGCTACACTTAGAAGGGTTTTCTGTGAAGAGCGGAGGGATCAAGTCGGGGTATATGTATGCAAGATGGATTGGAGAGCTGGGCACTTATCGGGTTGGAAAAGTAATTTATGGGCAGTAGTTAGTTGAGTAAACTGGAGATAGTGGTGAAATTCTAGTCAGTACAGGTTTGAGGGAGCGTTGCAGTGGTGTGAGTGGTTTGACAAGTTAGATGCAAATTTTGCTATCTTATAGTAGCATTGTATCTAGTTGTAGCTTATTCCTGAGTGATGTATTCAGATTGGTGAAAATGGGGCTCCCATATGTAAGGAATGGAATAAGCAGGGAGTTAACTAATTTGATCCTAGTTTGTTTATCAAGGTAAAGTTTGTGTCAGTATAGTTTGCCCAATTTGAAGTGAGTTTTCTTTACTGTGTTGAGAATGTATTGTTCAAGATTGTTTATTGTCGACAGTAATTCCTAGAAGTTTTGTGGATTGTGCCTGTTCTATTTCAGTTTTGGTATGTGAGAAAATTTTGAATTCTGTAGATACAGGTTTTGATGAGAATAATAACAGCTTAGTTTTTAATCATTCAATCAAGTCACTATAGAGGACAAGGCATCTTGGGTGATTTTTAGGCAGTTAGAGAAATTATTGGAGGATGAGATGATAGTAGAATCATCTACATATTGAATTAGTATGCTTTGATGAGATGCTTTATTTAGATCATTAATGAATATATTGAAGGGTAGTGGTCCTAAAATGGATCCTTGTGGCACAACTGTGTTGTTAGCAAGGTAATCAGATTGTTGGTTTTGCCATTTAACTGATAGCCTTCTGTTGTTTAGGTAGGAGGAAAACCAGGTTGTTACCCTTTTGTCTAGCTGCTGCAAAAGCTTAGGGTGAGATACTGTGTCGAAAGCATTTGAGAGGTCTAGCAGCAGTACAGAAGTGGGTAGACCAGCATCAAGAGCTTTATTCACAATATCAGTAAAAGAGAGTAAAGCTGAGGTAATACTATGGCCTGGGTGGGAGCCATGTTGTGTGGGAGATTATTATTATTTCCAATGAGTGAGAGGGTGTGAAGGGTATGGATCCCACAAAGTGGTTTGTTGTGACATATGTACTAAACCTCAGGAGAAGTTTCAGGGAACTCATGGGCTTGGTCCAGGAGAACCTGGCAGGAGCCCAACAGCAGAAAACGGACTGGTATGACAGGAATGCTTGAGCTAGAGAGTTTACTGTGGGACAGCAGGTTATGGTTCTCATTTCTGTCAGACAACAAGCAGGCAGCTTGGGAGGAACCTTTCAAAGTGGTAAGGAAGACTGGTGATCTTAACTACATGGTAGAACTGCTATGCAGGAGGAAATGATGTAAATTGTAGCATTTTAACACCATGACACTTTAGCATGATAGGGAGTCCCTAGTGTTAAGTATTTGCAGTAGAAGGCAGGAAGAGTCTGAGGGGGATGTATGGCTACAGGGAGCCAGCCAGCAAAATTCCGAATGACTATGGTGAAGCCTAATGTTGCAGATGTATGGTATGACATTGCAACACTGTAATGGGGTCAGCAATGCCAAGGCAGATGGGATCTCAAGATAGAGCATGGGGTAATGTATTCCCAGATAGACTCATCTCTCTCAACCAACATTTATAAAAAGGTAACTTGGAAAACTAGCTTGAGTCTTTGAAAGGGGGAAGAAGTGTGATGAAAGGAAATACTGCCAGCACAGCTAGCTGGAATTTTGTAAATAATTATATGTCATTTGTGAATATCAAACTAATTTATGCAAGATGCTAGTGTTGCAAATGTATTATGACTGTATGTCATATAGGCTACTTGTGTTACAAATGCATTAGAACTGTATGCTATGTGTATATCAAACTCCCCTGTACAGATGTTCATGTTGAAAAGGTACTTGCAAAGTGCTGTGTTTAAAATGTATCCACAGTGTGCACTTCTGGAACAGAACAGAAATGTACAAGTACTATTGCAACTGTTTAAATGCATATATTTTAACAGTGGAAACTGGAATACAGGAGGTTCACTTCAGTCCAGGAAACTTTGGAAAAATATCTGAAATTAAATTACTTTACAGGCACATTACTTTATAGGCTAGGCCATAAAATAATTATTTATTATTTATTTAACATTTGTTTGCCAGGATAGTTCCACTGGACAACAACTGTCCGTTTTTCAACAGAATTCTGGGGAGAAAAACCCCATCAGTTTACAGAGAGAAGAAAAATTTACAAAAGAGACATTACAGAAAAGTAGCATACAGATTGTAGACTTTACAGCCATTAGTATACAATAAGAGGATATTCCCCCTTTTGGTTGAAAATAGAAGTGTACAAAATATACAATGAGAGTAGATAAGAACCTGGTAGAGCATTGCAAGATATTTCACAACTGAGTAAGAGTATATAAATGTTTAAGTTTTCCATATATAAATTCAAGCAAATATACATGTAAGAACATATACACATATATAAAAATATTTGTATACATATAAATACACACACATATATATATATGGTTCTACCTTACATAGTCGACAGTGCAGAACATCGACAACGCAATCGCGATCGCCAGAAGATCGAAAATGCAGAAGACTGACGGATGAAAACACCGATGCCGAGGATACCGACATGAGAAAAGGCTGTGTAAGTATGCGGTAGTGACGGACGTTAGGGTGCGAGTAAGGTAAGTGTGGATATTGACGGTCTGTGGGGATAGGGGTGGGTTAAGTGAGTTAGGGTTAGGGCGCGGGTTAGGTAAGTGTGCGGTAGTGAAAGTCTTTGGGTTAGGGGTGGGTTAAGTGAGTTAGGGTTAGGGCACGGGTTAGCTGAGTGTGCGATAGTGACGGACCTTAGGGTTAGAGTTTGGGTTAGGGTTGTAGATAGTTGTGTATGTGAGGTTTAGTGTGGGTTTGTAAGGATTTTGGTGTGCTTGTGTTGTGTGTGTGGTTTTTGGATAGGGGATGTGTTTTGTTTGTTGATTTTTGTTATTGTGGTGTGTACAGCGTATGAGGTTTTGTGTTTGTGAACCGTCGGTTATTTCATTGTCGGGCATGTGAGGTGTCGTGTTTATGCACTGTCGATTATGTGGTGTCGATGATTGCGTTGTCAGTGTTCTGCACTGTCGACTATGTAAGGTAGAACCATATATATATATATATATATATATATATATATATATATATATATATATATAAATTCACTTTATATCCTCAAAATTCTGAAATATCTAAATTCAGTATGTCGAGGCTATAAAGTCTAAACCTAACAAGAACGAAAATTCAAAAGTGCAAAATTCAAAATCTCACATACTGGAGATTTTGAATTAGTACTTCTTCTATGCACAAACACACACCTTCCTCCCTACACACACACACACACACACACACACACACACACACACACACACACACACACACACACACACACACACACACATACTCATATATAGGTTATTGCTCACACATGGATAGGTATAGTTAGATGGTGTTGCTTTTGTTGTTCAGGATAGATGGGGTGTAGAAATAGTGAGTGGACAAGGCTTCAGGGGGACAATTACAGTTGCATAGATGATTGGTGAAGAGGTATGTTTTTAGAAGACTTTTGAAGTAGGGTGTGGAGCTTTGTAGTCTGAGGTCAGAGAGAAGTTTGTTCCATATTTTTGCTATTTCATGGGCAAATAGTGATTCCCACTAAGTTGTTTTATCATGTGATGGTTTCGATTGGAGGACCAGAGTTGTCTGTTTGAATTGTAGAAGTTTAGCATGCCAGTCAGGTCGGGGGTTTTCTCGGGATCATACAGAATTATATAAGCTAGGCTGAGCTGATGGTATCTTAGTAGGTTTGGAAACCTAACACACACATATATATATATATATTATCATTATGGTATCATTATATTACAGGTGTTTTATACCTATTATAAAAGGCAGTATCTTTTAGTGCAGCAAGACACACAATGTTTGTACTAGGAAGCTTTCTATGTTGTCAAAGGTGAACTAATTACTAGTCTTGAAATGTGGCATAATGTAATTGTTTTATGGCTTCCAGCATCTGCCAAAGATCTGAGCAGAAACCCTTGTCTATGTATTTTTGCAGGTAGATTCTAAATACTACCAATTGCCAACAATGGGGGTTTTGGCCTGGGAACTAGAAGTCAGATGACAAGAAGTGATGTCATTCTGCAAGCTATTCCAGCAGTAATATTTGAGATACTATTTAGTGAGACAGAGCATTCTGTCTTGGACCTAACAACAAAACCAATCACCACATCATCTGCCTTGCTCTAATGAAGTAAGTTTCTAGGGAAGAGTATAGATTTCATAGATACAGTCAGGAATATAGTGAAGCTTAGTTTAGATTTTGTTTTTCTTTATTTGTGTGAGCCTGTACTGCAACATTATTTTACGTATTTCCTGTGGTTTTGAACTCTGATGTCACTGTGAGAATATATTTAATATTGTCTTGCTCTTTTGTTACTTATTATTAAATATATTTAAACCTTTCATTGTGGTTGATCATTGTCAAGGTATTCATGTTTTGAGAGTAGTGATATATTTATTTGGTGACACTGTGTGGCCACTCCTAATAGCCTTGCTATTGGTCAAACTACCATTTGTACTAATATTAATGTTGCATAGTAAAATTGTTCATCCTTTGTTAAGGGCCTTAAAGTAGCTTTCTAGGAATGACTGGTGACAGTGAAAACTACCTTATAGTCTGTGCAAAAGAGGGCATAGCTAGTAAACCTGTGCTAGCCTCTCCCAGGCGTGTGTGTAAATCAAATCTCAAAGAGTGTGTGTTTCAGTTACTTGGGCAGGGACATGAAGCACTAATTGGACAGAGAGGATGTGGGAGGTCTTGGCTTGGTCACTCAGCTGAGATCTCAACTTTATACCTGTGCCTGTGGGGAGTCTTACTGGAGATCTGGAGAAATAGTGAGAAACCAGCCCTGGACTGACTGTGGTCTCTGTGTGCTCTTAAAGGAAATTGCACTTGATGCGGAGAGATGCATCTGGAAATAATGTGTTTACCAGTCATCCTTTCAGTGAATGTCCCCCACTGTTGCCGGTAGTGAGGATTGAGGCTCCTTGATTATTGGTCCAGTGGAGGGTTGTCACAATTATTATTATTATTATTATTATTATTATTATTACTGATGTTGTTTTGTTGTTGTTGTTGTTTTTGTTAACTATGTTTTAATCCTGTATATATATATTTCAAAAATCCAAGTGTTCATGGGCTCAGCACTTATCTACATCACACAAGTCAGAATGACATTGAACTCCATCTCTCCAACTCTCTTAGTTACTTCATTTGAGGTCTCCACCTCTCCCAAGCCTATGGTCCTGCCTATCCTGAATAAACAATATAAATAACAGGCAACATTCACTCCCTGATCAGCTAGCTCTGCCCTCAGCATGTTCTCAGCTTGTTGAACCATTATTGGGCAGTCATACCCAGTCATGAAAACAAGCTTAGCCTACTTCAACAGCTGGCACAGGGTGCCTAGCTAAGCCAAAGGGCAGAGGGTTCTGTCCTTTACCAATCTAAGCTGTTGCCCCCCGTCAGCTGGTATGTGTTTAAAATTCACAACTGAATCATCATGCTAGATCTGACAGCCATGAGGTCACACCACCTCAGTGTCTTATCCTGTGAGATGCCTGCTCTTCAGGGCACCAACTCCCTAATCCAAAATATAATATGCCCACTAATGCATCACGAGAAACAGGCTGACCCAAATGGCAAAGTCTCAATAACTGCTAACTGCAGCCTTTAGGCCCTTTAGTGATATAGGCAAGAGCTCTTTCCCAATTGGCCTCATAACATCCCAGTTTGTGCCCATGATGCTGACTCCTTTGAGCACCATGCCCAGTATCCAGTCATTGGATAGGTCTGGATGCCCAATCTCTTCAGCATCCAGCTGATAACAGCAAGGTCCACATAGGGGGGTTCAGACTGTACATTTTGCCCACCAGTAGGATCCTCATGAAAGCCAAGAACAGATGCTGCAGTGTTGTGAGGCGCACTGCCTTCATGCTGGGTGCCCCATGAACCAGCTCTCAGAATGTGTGGAACTGCTGCCAGGAAGGATATTCAGTGATGTCATTCCTCTGCCTTGGCATATAACTAGCAGTGAAAGAAATATGAAATCATAAAGCTTGCAAATCAAGCCTTTTGTTACCATGTGAGCTGTAACTGCTCAGGTATACCTAATAGATAGGGTCACTACTACTACCTGGCTATCTCAGTAAAATTTAACCCTGCAGTTATGCCAATTTCTTTTCCACATTACTAGGGCTGCCCAGATAGACATAATCTCCAGGAATGTGAGATTCTGTTCTACCATTTTGCATGGTAGGATGCAGAGAACCATCTCTCAGCAAGCAAACTTTCTATCCCAGTTGCACCTGGCACATCAGTGTAGAGCTCAAGCTCTCTATTTCTGACCCAATCCTCCTAAATAAAGTTAATCCCCCTTGAATGAATGTGGGAACTGTAGCCACACCTAAAAATCTGACATCTATTCTTGCCTGATCCTAACCAGATTTTTTTTTTTGGCTTGGCTCCTTTCAGCAAGCCTGCAAGGACTTTGGTAACAGTGCATCCTGTGGCAATCATCGAACAGGCAAATTTAATCAGCCGCTAAAAGCCCTATGAACCCATCTGTTCTTGCTTTCTGCTTTGCTTTGCTTGTTTCAACCTTGACTGACAGTCAAGACAGCTTGTCACCAGGAAGCTGTATTGTTTGCCCTCCAGTGTTGCTCTCCAGCTCAAAGATTATGACTGTAGCAGGTCCCTCATATTTGTCCAGAACCAGTGGTTCTCATAGAGCCATGCATATGCAGTTGATTCTCTCCACTTCTCCTGTTCCACATTCTGTATATGGACCGATGATCAGGAAATTCACCAAATAATGCACCATTGCAGTTCACCCTTCCTCTGACTGTCAGATCCACTGCAGTGAAATATTTAATATCTCAAAGGTAGTGTAATCCATTACTCAGACCATGGTCATGGCATTGTCAAAACAATATGGCTTTAGGTAAACTAGTAACAACCAAAAAGCCGAATATGTATCAGGCTTGGTTATCAATTTGAAAATTCAGGCCTTTAGCTTGGCAATCATATGATCAAGTGATGCATACTGCACCTTGACATCCTTTTCCAGTTAACTGGTTAATTAATTCAACATAGGTGAAGAATAGATGGTGGATCAATCAAAACTCTTTGGGTTTCTTCTTGAGAACCAGACTAAGAGGAGAGACTTTGTATTTGGAATTGATGGTGTTTCAAATGGCTCAGTGAACTGACCAAAATGAATCTCATTGTCCAGTACTTTCTGGAACAAATACTCCCTTTTACTGATGAAATCTTTTGCAAGGTTTGTTTGAAGGGTTCATCTAAGATTTAAAAGGAAAACCTTCCTGAAACCCTGTATGAGACACCTGAATGTCACCTGCTTCCTTTCCAAAACCTCAGCTTCAGAACCTGGGTTCCTAGCAGATCGTGGGTCTCATCCCCATATGGCTCGCAGACTGAGTGAAGGTTTCTTTCTTAGACCCACTGTGTAGTCTTGGTGAGCTCTGCCACAATGGCTGCAGTGGTGTAACAAACAACATGATGCCCAGTGACATTTTCCTGCACTGAAAGCCCATCAATTCCTGGAGGATTGCCTTCCTTCCTATTGCTCATCTTACAGTAATTGTGGTTTGTCGATGGTGTCAAACCATATGCCTCTTCACCATTCAGCACGGTGTTTTAGCCAGCACGTTTAAGCTTGCAGAATTTCTTTTTTTTTTTTCAAAACAAGTTTATTGTTTTAACATATAAGAGAAATATCATAACAATTTTATACAAATAATTAAAAATAGGTATTATTATAATATTCAACAAAACAACTAAAGTATTTACAAAGACATCCACTACAATCAGATCAATTAATTAAACTAAAATACTGTGCTATTGAAATTAGAATTTTTTTAACAAATTTTGTAAATTATCCCATACAATAAAATGTGATGTTTTTCTAGTTGTTCTCATTTTAATTGTGCTTATTTCCATATGACACATTATATTCATAACATTTTTAAATTCATTGAACGAAGGAGGTGTATCTGAAATCCAATTTCTAGTTATTATTTTCCTAGCCACTGCTAGGATAGACCATAACAAGGGAAGCTTAATCTTTTTAACACATTGAGGTACAGGTGTGTTGAATAATATAAGAGACTTAGAAATAATGAAATTAGCTGTAAAAAGAGCCTGCAAAAATTCATTAATTGACTTCCAGTATTCTTTCAACTTCATACAGTCATAAAACATATGAGCCCAGTCAGCATTAATTTCTACATTACATCTCTTACATAGATTATCTTTATTATTAATTTTATTCATCATCAAAGGTGTATAAAAAGATCTATGTAAAAATTTCCATGTATAAAGTCTCCAGACAATGGAAGATGTAGTTCTATAAGCAGATTCCAATATATATTGTTTATCTTGTTGAGTTGGTGGGTCCCCATTAATAGAGGTGAAATAATTCCAGTATGAATCTACATTGTAAAAAGTTTCTTGTCTGATAATTTTATGTATATATGAAAGTTTACCTTTATCAGAAACTTTATGCTGTAAATTTATTATCAAGTAATCAATCAGTTTTGGAATAGATTCTTTAACTGTTATAGACATTAGATCTATTCTATCAATGAGATGTTGTCTAAAGATCTGAACCTCTAACCAGCAAGTTTCTCTTAGATCAAATTCTTGTTTTAAGAAATCTAGATTTTTAACTTTATTATCAGATATCAGCTGATACCAGTACTTTAGATTATTATCTATAGCTAAATGAGCTCCTTCAGAAGTAGATGACATAAGCATACCCTGAGTATAAATTATAGGAATACAATAAAATTCCATTCCCTATACTTAGGGTGCATGAATATAAAGTTACGATAACTAATAATAATATTTAATGGGTAACAGACCATATGTTTAGGTGTAATAGGTGAAGTACAAAATTCCTTTAGCAACCACAACATGGAGTTATTTATAATCATATTTTTATGTGTTAAGGAGATTTTCATGAAGTGCATACTAATTAGCTCCCAATAATCTTTCCATTTTGCGACATATGACCGATCTATTAATAAAGTAATAACTTTTATAATAGAAGAGATAATATATAAATTAAAGTCTGGAAAAGAAATACCCCTTGAGACCAGCTATTAGTATGTTTCTTTAATGCAATCCTAGGTCTATTAGGTGCCCATAAGAAATTTAACATTAGTGTATTCAGTTTCTTGATAGTTATTTTTGTAGGTGAAAGTATTATTGATTGTATTAAGTATAAAATCTTGGGGAATATTATCATTTTAATAATTGTAAGTCTCTCCTCCATAGTAAAAACATATTATTCCAGGTATTAAAAGATTTTGTATATTAAGAAAACAGGTATTATAGTTATTATATATAATAGATTTAATATCTTTAGATAGTATTATACCTAAATAAGTTATCTGACCTGAGTTGGGTACATATTTAGTAAAATCACTAATGAGAGTATTTTTTCGTGTATATATAGGTAGTATTTTAGTTTTTCTTCATTGAATATTAAACCAGAAATACTTTTAAAATTCATCATTTTATCAAATAAAGACTGCATAGAAGAATTAGATCCTGCTGATGTAATTAGAACATCATCTGCAAAAGTTGAATTTTTGATGTTGTATTTTCTTCTATTTCAAAACCCTCTATGTCAGTACTGTTTCTAATCAAATTAGCCCAAGGCTCCATTACTAAAGTGAATAATAGTGGAGAAAGTGGACATCCTTGCTTTGTACCTTTAAGAATGGGTATTTTTGTGAAACATATGTTCCTACCTTAATATAAGCCAGCGTTCCTTTGTATAAATGCTCAATTAAATTTACAAATGCATCAGAGAAATTTGTGCATTTCAGTAAGGTAAACAGATAGTCCCAACTTACTGAATCAAATGCTGAACCTATATCAAGACTAATAAGTGTTAAATCTTTCTTTTTCCTATTTGCAAAATCAATTAATGTTAAAGTTCTTCTTATATTATCAAAAGTATTTCTATTTACAATGAAGCCCATCTGATCTATGTCTATAATGCCGGGAATAATTGTCTTCAATCTATCAGCAAAAATACTCATAAACATTTTATAATCAACATTAAGTAATGAGATGGGTCGATATGAAGAACATCTAGTTGGATCTTTATTAGGTTTTAAAATTGGTGAAATAAATGTATATTGCCAAGATGGGGGTTATTAACTCAGTTTGGGCCAGAATAAAAACCTTATGTATTAATGAATATGTAGTTTTAGAAAGGATTTTATATATCTCTGGTATAATACCATCATTACCCGGTGCTTTGTTTGATTTAAGCTTATTTATTTGTGTAATAACTTCTGTATATGAAATACTCTTGTCCAATAGTTTAATCTGTTGTTTATTAAGCTTTTTATTCATGTTTGTGGTTATAAACTCCTTTATTTTATCTTTAGGTTCCATGTTAATGTTGTTATGGTTAATCTTGTGAAAGTGATTTCTAAATTCATCCAGTATTTCTGGTATACTAGAAACATTCTTCTTTTCCTTAGAGAAAAGATTTCTTTGATATGGTTTTGTTTATTCAATCTTTTGTTTTATTTTTAAGTCTATGTAAGTATTTGGGGCTTATTGAATAAGACAAAACTTGTATTCTCTAAAGTTATTTTAACTTTATGAGTTAAAATTTCTTTGTATTTCTCATTTAGTTTGTTTATTTCTTCAATAACTTTCTTGTCCATAATATTTTCTTTATTATTATGTTTATAAGAGTCTAGTTTACTTTGAATATCTAACAATTCCTTATCCCAAGATTTCCTTTTGTTATTATACCATCTGATACTTTGTCCATATAGATATGATTTTAAGGCATCCCAAACATAGACAACGGAGACTTCAGGAGTATTATTTATGTCTAGAAAATGTTGTACTTCTGAAAGTATATATTCTTTATAGTCTTTTAGCTGAGTTAAGTATGCTGGTATCCTTTTGATCTGAACATTATGAGTATTTTTTATCATGAATTCAAAACAATTGAGTTATGATCAGATATAGGACATGAAATGATTTTGGAATTAATTAAATCTGTTACCATCTGGTTAGAAATAAAGACCCTATCTATTTTTGAATAAGTTTTGTATCTGTTAGAAAAAAGGTGTATGGTAATGATTTTGACTCTATCTGATTATTAATATCATTCAAATGATAAGAATTAGCAAAATCATTTAAATGTTTTGCATTAGATGTAATTCTTCTTTTCTTTATAGTGGTAGTATCACTTTCATGTAGTATACAATTAAAATCACCAGCTAAAATAATATCCCCTACAGAGAATGATATGATCTTATCAATATGATGTTTCACTGTATTAATACCAATTCCAGGTATCCAATATACATTAATTAAAGTGTAAGTCTTCCCATTAATTTGTATTGTAACCATACAAAACATTCCTTTGTCATCCTGATAAGACTTAATGGTTTTAGGAATGGGCATACTTTTATTCCATAAAATAGCCACTCCTCTTTTTTCTGAGTGTGCTCTGAACTAACCAATACTGTATACTTATTAGTGGCTAGTTTATCAATATCTTTTTTCAAGAGATGGGTTTCTTGCAGGAAGACTTGATTGGCCTTGTGTAGATTAATGTATCTTATTAGGCTTGCCCTTTTACACGGATTATTCAATCCATTAATGTTTAAAGAAATTCCTTTTAAAGATGTCATTTGGCATTTTTAAAACTCAAGAATCTTATGATCGAAATAACAAATAACAAGATAAATAATGTTACATCTCCTCTTTTAGGTGTACCTTTAAATATAGCTGTATTTATTAAATCTCTTATGGGATTTTGTATAGGATTCAATTTTGTTTGTAGTGACAATGAGTGTACAAAATATATTGTGGATGTCAAAACTATATACATATAACAATGAACAAGTGAAAATAATGTAAGGATTAAACCTTGCATCCCGCCTGGAGTTGAAAACTCCAACTTAGAGCAGTATTTACTACTCAAGTTAACCCCCTACCCTAAGCAGCAGTACCTCAGCTACCACCTTATCAATTTAATACTAGTTATATTTAACTGAGGTTAACAGTTTTCAATTCAATTATCTATCAAGACAAAACTACACATTTGGTAAAACAGCATCATATAAACTAAAATAAACTTTTTTTTTTTTTTTTTTAAAACTGTTCATACTATTATATAGATCTATGTAATATATAACACTTATATTCTAATAGCATTCAAATAATATTAATGTTAGAAATCAAGAGGAGAGAAAATAATGTTCTAACATTCATTTAAATCAAAAACTTTGGCTAATATGATTCAGACATTACATGCATTAAGATGCATCTATTTTCTGTCATGTGAATTCTATCAACAGCTTCCAAAAAAATCTTGAATTGTTTGTATATGAGCATTTACTTAAACTCATTATTGTCAATAGAGTAAAATATTGTATTCATAAAAATTATTATAAATCATATTGCATAGTTATGCAGATTCTCAGAAACACCTGCGTTATTACCTAAAAAAAAAAGCCATCACACACATAAACACAGACACACACACACATACATATACACACACACATATACACACACACACATACCCATACACACACACACACACACACACATACATATACACATACACATATATACACACACACACACACACACACACACACACACACACACACACACACACACACACACACACACACATACACATATATATATATATATATATATATATATGATCTCACTGAGTTGTGTCTTTGTAGAGCACTATCCTACTTGCTGTCCCTAGAATAAATCTGTCTGCTTTATACAAAATAATGCACAGCAAACACATATTAGTAACCAGATTTTACAATCATGCTAACCTACTGCTTTAAAATATATCACATGACATTTCTTCCAGAATAGAGTTATAAGATTATTTATGCTTGTCAATCAGATGAATTAAATGAGTTATAGTAAAGTATATGTTTGGGACACAAGTTTTTAACACAGATTATTATGCTACTGTTAAGTAGATTTTCAAAAACATTTAAATAAATGTTTCATTTTCTATGCCTTCTAAAATAAGATATTTACTTGCTACAAGAAACTACATCATCTAAACTCATCATAACTGACACATTTTATGAATAGAGTATTTTTCCTGAATCTGTGGTGTGTCAGTGTGATAACCTTGTCAATGTTTATACTAACTGCTTTCAGTTTCTCTGTGAAAATTCTGTGAGTGAAGCTTCTTAGGAAACTCATGGACACTGTGCATGAGACAGCCCACATCCCAGATTGTCTCCCTTAACATTTGGCGGGAAACTTATTAAAACTTGTGGCAAACATTCATTTTGTCAATAGAGTAAAATATTGTATTCATAGAAATTATTATAAATCATATTGGATAGTTATGCAGATTCTCAGAAAAAAAGTCATCACACTCACACACACACACACATACATACACACACACACACACACACACACACACACACACACACACACACACACACACACACACACACACACACACACACACACACATATATATATATATATATCTGATCTCACTGAGTTGTGTCTTTGTAGAGCACTATCCTACTTGCTGTCCCTAGAATAAATCTGTCTGCTTTATACAAAATAATGCACAGCAAACACATATTGGTAACCAAATTTTACAATCATGCTAACCTACTGCTTTAAAATATATCACATGACATTTCTTCCAGAATAGAGTTATAAGATTATTTATGTTTGTCAATCAGATGAATTAAATGAGTTATAGTAAAGTATATGTTTGGAACACAAATTTTTAACACAGATTATTATCCTGCTGTTAAGTAGATTTTCAAAAACATTTAAATAAATGTTTCATTTTTTATGCCTTCTAAAATAAGACATTTACTTACTACAAGAAACTACATCATTTAAACTCATTATAACTGACATATTTTATGAACAGAGTATTTTTCCTGAATCTGTGGTGTGTCAGTGTGATAACCTTGTCAATGTTTATACTAACTGCTTTCAGTTTCTCTATGAGAATTCTGTGATTTGAAGATTCTGAGGTAACTCAAGGACATTGTGCATAAGACAGCCCACATCCCAGATTGTCTCTCTTAACATTTTGGCGGGAAACTTATTAAAAACTTGTGACAAACATTCATTTAGCAGTGTAAATGCATCTAAACATGACAGAACCTCCACAATGTATTCCACAGATCATCACAGCCTCTATGCAAGTGAAATTAAACTCAAAATTACCAACAAGCAATAAAACTCAGCATTCTTCTCCCAACTCAATTTTCATACAAATCCTATTATTCACTGTGCCCACACAGTCAAAAGCATTTCTATATATTAATAAAGAAAAGAAAAGAGAGTAGAAAATAAAAGGGAGTGAGGCAGAAATAAAAAATGTAAGAGAAAGCTGTAAGAAGTATATACAATGGAATGTTACTTACTGTTTATATTAATAGAGTTAAAAATAAAACATATTATTTACTCTTATTTAGTTCTGATTATTATTAGTTAAAGCATGACAGATTATTTACAATCAAGCATAAGCAGTATAATCAAGAAAGTATAATTAGAAATAGCATTTGAAGAACTTATAAACTTTTACAAGAAATAAATATGTTATTATTCTATTAATGATATTTTCATTACTGTTCTCTCCCTGCCCTCCCCCACCCTTTACCCACTACATAATCTAAATAGAATGTCATTGTTTAAAGAAAGAAAACAATAAAAGAAGAAGGAAAAAAAAAGATAAAGATAAAAAAATGTATCAAATTACTAACCTTACTTTTTTCAGAAAGAAAAACAAATCGAGTCACAGCCTGCCATTAAATCCTCAGGCATTTTGACTGGTTATGAAACAAAACATTTCTTTGCACATAGAGAATAACTTTGATTAAATCTTTTCCAAAATATTTGTGGCTTTCTGGAAATGCAGGAACTATATTCAAAAAGATTAATAATGAATTAAAATGATGAGAGAGAAAAAACATATAACAAATCATTTGTTTTTAGTCTCTTCTTCTTCTCTGAAGTCTTCCAGGAAGCTTCAGTTGCCAATCTCTTTAATGAAGAACTAGCCCATTCCATTTCTTCTATTTTATCCAAAATCCTTTTTCTTTGACAAACAGTAAAGCAGAGTCTAAATCATCGAAGACCTTAGGACCATCAGGAAGGAAGATTTTAAGCTTGGCAGGAAACAGAAGGTATGTTTTAAACTGTGTTTTTTTAAGCTCCCTTATTAGTGGCAGAAAAACTTTTCTTTTAGCAATTACCATGGAAGAATAGTCATTGTCAAAACGCACAGTTGTCTCATTAAACTTAACAGGAGCTTTAGCCCAAGCAGATTTAAGAACCATCTCTTTATCAAAAGATGATAGAAATCTAACTATAACTGATCTAGGATAGTTTTTGTTAGAGTTAGTATTAGCTATAGATCTATGTGCTCTTTCGATACCAAAAGAGAATGCTTCTGGTAAATCTAAAGTTTTAGGGAGCCATGTTGTTAAAAAGAAGTAATATTGTTACCTTCAATATTTTCTGGCAGTCCAAAAATCCTAATGTTATTGCGCCTAGATCTATTTTCCAGGTCATCCAGCTTTGTTTGTAAATGTGTATTTTGTTTCAGCAGAAACTCAATGTTGATTTACTCTTCTTGTATTTTATTTTCCATGTCATTCACAGCTTCTTCTATGCCTGTCATCTGGATCTTCTGTTGTTGCAGGTCCATATGTAACAAGTCTATTTGTTTTGTAGTTTTTCTATGAAAGTGTCTATTTTAGTATCCATTTTATCCATCTTAGCAGTAAGTTGCTGGACTATAATTATCAGAGACTGAAGTTCTTTCTTGATGCTGGAGTCTTGAGAATTTGTCTTACTGGAACTCATTTCAGACTGATAAACTGACAGGAAAATTTCCAAAGTAATTTCTGACAGGAATATTATTAAGATTTCCTTTCTTTTTTAGATATAGTTCAAGAACTATATAAAACAAACATATTTAGAAAGAAAATTACTTCAAGAATTAATTTTTTAAGTAATTAATTCCTGTCAATGTAATGAAATTGGTGGAGCTGAAGAAATCTGCTGCTATCCTGTGTTCATCCTTGGCCACGCCCCCCCAAGCTTGCAGAATTTCTGATTATACCAGAGCCTTGACTCAGCCTCCCCAAACTTCTACAAATCTCTCAGACTCATAAAGTATGCTACTTATGGAAGCGCTTGCTGCAGGTCCTCTGCCAATGTGATGGCCATCAGATACATGGATCCTGTCAATCATTTACCAGCTCTGTGCCCTTCCCTTCAAGAACATTGCTACAGTCCAGCATTCAACTTACTCGTGTGTGTTAGTCCTAATCCTACCCCCACCCCTGCCTTTAACCCTAGCATTATACATTTATATTACTAAAAATCCTTTCTCTAACAATACCACTATTATGATGACACTTGATCTCAGTGTATGATACAGGGTATTTGTGGATGAAAGAATTTTACTATATTTTGTGATATGATATTATGAGTTTTCAGTGTTTTTTTAGACATTCTGATATTTGATATTTTGAGTTTTAGATATTTCATGATGTAAGCAAGCATATATCTATAGCTATACCTCTAAATAGCTAGATAGATATAGATATAGTGTATATGTGTATATATATATATATATATATATATATATATATATATATATATATATATATATATATGTGTGTGTGTGTGTGTTATTTATTATATATAAATGCATATTATTTTAATGTGCCTGCCACCAGTCGGGCCTATTTTCTTTAGTACTCTTCCCCCATTCAGCAGCCTACACAATTAGCTTCACAGCCCACCAAAGCAGACAAGCATATGGCCTGCATTCCCTCAGGCCAGTCTTAGGTTCATAGGTTCATAGATCAGTACTAGGCAAACTGCCTTTTTGAGCCACTTTAAGCCTAGCCAATTATCCCACATGAGAATCAAACCCTGCACCTTTTGGCTGTAAGATAAACACTTTAACCATTATGCCACCTCCCACCCTTAAGAGCAACAAAACCACTGAAAATTTTATTTATTTATTGACATTTGTTTACCAGGAAAGTCAACTGGGTACAGATGTCCTTTTTCCATTGGAAGGTCAAGAAGAAAAGCTCCAAGGTATCATATTTAATGTAATCAATATTTACAGTGACAAATGTTATAATATAGTTTTAGTGAATACATGGCATAATAGTATAATAATAATAATTTGCATTGATTATTCATAAACATTACATTTACTGAGACCTTACAGGTAGTAGAGTGGTGTATAAGAGATGGATGAGTAATTTAGGAAATACACTAGAGGATGTTATTAAAGGACATAAGCCAAGCTGAGCATTAACAGAGAAGTAGTGATGGAATAGTAATTTGGCTGTGCTAATTAGAAGTAGGTATGGTTGTTTAAGAAGTATAATAAAGTGTGATGCATACAAAGAATCTGGACAAAGACTAAATAATAGGGGTTCAAAGGCCCCAAAATAGGAAAAGATTTTAAACATTGCTCTTATAAACATACAAAGATTGCTAAAATAACAGGATTTGTGGTAGCATGCATGTTCTGAAGTACATGAAGTCTGGAATTCAAATATATGTCATTATTTAGTGTCGTCAAACTTCAGTGATTTGCCAGAAAACCACACATTTTATGAGGAGCATGCCAAAAAATTGAGGCAAAAATCTGGACATTCTGCAAAAATCTGAACAGTCGAGAGGTATGGGAGATCTTATAATGGGATAAGCAGG
>NC_056751.1:463804188-463861757 GCF_019279795.1 Protopterus annectens
TGTACAAATATAAAAGACAGACAAAAATGGCAAGGGAGAAGCTGGCGCACTGATGGAGGGAGAGCACAGAATAGTATGACACATCAGGCAAACAGAAGGCAGACAATGGTGAGGGGGATGACTGGACAATAAACAAGAGAAGATGGACACAAAAGAGAGGGCAACACCAGAATAGAAACTAGGGATGGCATGATCATCAGCACCATCTTGACCATGTCAGACCATTACCTTGACCACTTCATACCAAATGGATGTCTTTACCACATCTTGGGCATCCTCAGCACTGGATCCTGGATCTGATGTAGCTAGTGGTGGGCAAAGATGTGCCTCTGCAAGTCACGAAAGGAATCTTTCCAGCTGCTAGATGCAGGCATCAAGATACCAGTCAAGCAACTTCCCTTCTAAATCAGCAAGGTGGGTCTGTCTAATAAATAAAACATAGGTCCTCATATCTGGCAGAGTTGACAGGAGTTAGTGGTTCATGCTGATGTCACTACTGTGGATATTGCTGAATAAAAAAAAAAGTTTAATATATGGAGTGAAACAACAAATCAACCAAAATAATTTAATCAACAGAAAGGATATCAGCAAACAAGACTGACAGAAGTGCAAAACTACAGTGAAATACAGCACTGCATAATAATGAAAACATTTCATGTCAAGTACAGTTGCAGTAGCCTCGTTTAAAGAAATAATTAGAAACAGTAACAGGATTCTACTAAAACTGCAGACATATGTAACCTGGCATGTACATCCTCTATAAACTGGATCACTGCCTGTGATTACTGAGTGAAACTATGGAGTAACTAGGATTAAATGCAGAGATGTGTCATCATTCAGGCATGTCTTCCCTCATGTACTCTACAGATTATCCTGTCTATTATATGCATCAACAATAAGTCAGATGGGGTTTCACTTAAGCCCATGCATATATGACAGCACACTTGTTCCAATTCCCTTGCAAAGCTGTAGTGTATGTAATGTAGACAAAATCAAAGAACCTATTGTGGTAACAGAAGTCACAACCTTCCTATCATGCCCTATAAAGGGAGACTTGGCTACCTATTGAGCCATTGTGGCAAGCACTACTTCAGCCAACTAACCAGCAACTAACAACACTATACTGACAAATGGTTCATCTCCAGAGCATGGACTCTGACCTCTTCTTCCCATGAGTGAAGAAGGTTTGGATGGCACATCTTCAGTTGCTCACCAGTATGGCAAATGGCACTGGCATCAGCATCTTCCCTGCCAAGAAAGTGCCAGGTATTTACCTTATACTGGGGATCCACATAAAAGTTGCCCTGCAGATTGTCCCAGTGGTTTTCTATGCAGCAGGTGTAGAAAGATTTCAGCCTCTTGCAGGTACCACCAGAGCACCCTCCATGCATAGGAGCACATGCACAAATACAGAAGATAGACAAGACTGACAAGGGAGATACTGACACACTGATGGAGTCAGAGATGGATTGGCTGTCTGAGGCCCCCAGCTGGCTGGGAGGGGCCTGCTAGCCAGAGGGTCTGCCACAACATTTACTTTTTAATTTAAAATGAAAAAAAGAAAATTACAAGACTTCTTTAATGGTGCTCTTCTTTTAGAATGGATGCACTTTGTGTGCCATATTTACATCTCGTCTTGCATCTGGACTCGTGCATCAACTGTTGTTTGTGTCGATGTACACTTACTTCTTCTTCTATTCCATGTCTGTACATGGAATTTAAACACCATTCCTATTACCCTGCCTAGGGCCCCATTTGACCACGATCAGCCTCGGTGGAGGGAGAGCACAGTAAAGTCTGACACATCAGACAAACAGGGAGTAGACAATGGTGATACTAGAGAATAATGGCTGACATCTTGAAGCCATACCCATTTCCCATTACAAGAATTCTTGCACACTAAAGAGCAACTTCATAGCAAAGCCAGTGGACAATGCCATTTTAAACTTTTTGAAAAAGAGGGCAGAAGATTTGAAGTATGTCAGACACATTTCAGTTGTATAGCATATATTGTAGCAATTTCAAAGTGTGCTCTTTGCTGACCTTATGCCTATCAGGCTTAAACATTGGAACTTTCAGCTGAAATGTCGTATAATCCACACTGTGTCTTATAGGTGCTCAGATGTGGGTGCAATGCCATGTAGAACTGTCTGTGAGATTCTGTTTAAAGGTGTAATGTAGAATGAGTTATTCAGAAACATCAATGAGCTGAACCCTCGTCTGCATGATTATCTAGCTTAGAGCCCCAAATCAGTGTGATATAAGCCTCAGTTGCTGCATAGAAGCTCATCAAGTATGAAAGATGTAGAGCTGCATTTAGAAATCAAACTTCACCTGCTACAGTAATATAGCTAGGATGGGGGAAGGAGGTCAGCCACTCCAGGTGCAGTGTGTCATGTGTTCAGAACAGCCAATCACAAGCACTCTTCAATGCATTCTGGCTCCTAAATGCCAGCACTGAATGTGTGGCAAAACTGAAGCACTATAGTGTTTCATGCTTCGTTTATACTGTAGTAGATTACTTTTTTTCTTTTTTCTTTTTTTGTTCTTCAAGTATAGAAGAGCTTTTCTGTTTTTCTTTGAAGGGGCACCAGATTGGAGGACTGCACTGGACACAAATACAGCTATCTATGCTCATGGCCTGCTGCAGACAGTCATCCCTGAGAAAAGGAGAAATACTACTAGCTGAAAGTATGTGCAGCATTTTCTTTATTTACTTGTTGCGGTGGTGGTGCTGCGGTAGCGTTGTCGCCTCACAGTAAGACGCTATCCGGTTCGATTCTTGGCTAGAGCGTGTTCTGCGTGGAGACATGCGTGAATGGGTGTACCTTCGTTGAAGGTTGTGCGTCAGGCCTGGCAAGCCGGTACGTAAAAAATCAACTGCCAATCATTAGTGGACCGGAGTTCCGCTGTGGCGACCCCTAACTGGGAAAAGCCGAAAGACACAAACAAGCTTGTTTGTAGATGTAAGTGAAAATTTCTTTGCTGAGATACCAGATCAGAGGAAATATGCAGTGCCTGTTAATTGTTTTAACAAAGGAAAAGTAAACAGTGGAGCACAGAGTGGTTATACACACTCTGAGAACGTTAATGAGAGACAGACCAAAAAGCAGTTATGAAATGATGCAGTTAAAGCCATCACGCCATCAATGCCTTGTGATATGATGGGGCTCACATGTGCCTGCATATAATATTTCCTTGAAATATATGCAAGTGTGTATAACAGCAACGTGATACTGTAATACTCACATTATACCAGTACAGCCTCTGTCTGCATTGCAGTGTGCTTGTGAGTGACTGTGTGTGTCTGGTAATGTGTGTCCACAGCAGGCATTACTCTTTTATGTATCTGTGGAAGGCAGGGAGCAAGTTGTAGAATGTGTACAAAACAATATTGTGATGTTGGCAGTGGGCAACCATCAGACTAGTTACCTGCATATGTGAAGAGTGTGTGTGTGTGTGTGTGTGTGTGTGTGTGTGCGTGTGTGTGTGTGTGTGCGTGTGTGTGCGTGTGTGTGTGTGTGTGTGTGTGTGTGTGTGTGTGTGTGTGTGTGTGTGCTTGTGTGTGCGTGTGTGTGTGTGTGTGTGTGTGTGTGTGTGTGTGTGTGTGTGTGTGTGTGTGTGTGTGTGTGTGTGTGTGTGTAGTTGAGGGTTATTTGTAATGGTGTTTGTGTGCCTGTTAGTGGTTGAAGGTTGTACTTCATGCTCCTGGGTGTAGTATTAAAACTTCCAATCACTTGTACAGGAAGATTCTGTTTTGCAAATATAATTTATATTCAAACAAAATATGTTATAATTCACAATAGGACATGAACCATGAAAGAAAGCATAGGTCTCTAAACAATGCATATGTTGCTTTCTACCTTATATATATTTTTTTATATCCACAGTAAAAAAAAAAAAATGCTTAAAGACATTCAGAAGCCAAAGCATGACTGCAGAACTTTTAATGTGTGACACTATCTTTGTTATTTATTCCAGTGATTGTTCATTTATCAGTGTAACATTTTTTTCTACATATTATGTATCTTATATAAAGAAAAAAAAACTCCTGGCTCTCATATCTAAGATTATAATAGCTTGTAAATCACTAATTAGTCAAGTTATCAGACCATAAGGGGGTTCTTCAGCTTTTTTTTTAAACTTCTGAATCATAAAATGCAGCAAAACAAAATTTCAGTTATTAACTGTGAGTCTTCTCTCTACAGTCACATACTCACAACTACACATTTGCATATACCGTCATTCTAACATTCATTCAGGCCTACTCTTGATAAATACATCTTGTTTAATCAGTGGTGCAGATTCAATAAAGCTTACACAGGCTGATAAAACCATGTGTGCATCACAACATGATGCTCTCATGATAGTGCACCATTTTGTATTCAGTAAGCATCTCTACAAACCGTTTAAGGCCACACAAACATGCTAAACATCGTGGTATGCTGATTACAGCATAAGTAGCTGAAATGTATACTAGTCAACCAATTCAAGATGGAGTAGCTATTCAACAAGCTATAAAGCAACTGTGTAGACTCAGTGCTGGTCTTCCCTGTGAATTCCAAAACCTATTAGAATACAGCCACAGAAACTAGTCTACATGAAAGAATGTTAGGAGCTGCTGTTGCTCTTATTCAGGCATATGTGCAGAAGGTCTGTTCTCTGCTGCTACTGATGATGATGATATATCAAGGCCAGGAAGGAGAAGAGTGTTTAGGCCATGTTTAACTTTTCATAATTTGCATGAGGTAAAAATTATACAGTGCTGCAGGGTGGACAGAGACACACTACAGGAACTCTGTGACTTATGTAGTCCTCAACTGAAAGCAAGGGCAAACTGAGGGGAACCAATCCCATTGGGGACTAAGATATGTGTAGCACTTAAAATTTTAGCTACGGAAACCTTTCAGAGACTGACAGGGGACATGTTGAGGGTGTCACAAGCATCAGCATCCAGGATCCTCCATCAATTCCTGAATATTGTGCTGCAACACTGGTTAACTAACAAAAGCAATGACAATCTACTAATGTGCAAACAACTTAGGAACAAAGCTAAGTCACAATTAAAGCTGACAAAAAAAACTATTACATCGCTGCACAACAAAAACACCAAAACAACCCCCAAAAATTCTGGGCCACTATAAATAAACTCCTGCAACCTGGAAATACTTCCATCCCTAAACCCAACTCACCTCCCCCAGATTATAGCATTGCATCACAATTCAATTCCTTCTTCATAAGCTCAATACACTCTCTTATTAAAAACAACCAAAACACCACTCCTATCATCCCAGCTACCAATAACAAAGCTACAAACACCTTTTCCTTTAAACCTCTTCCAACCCAAACCATAAAAAAACTACTCAGTAAACTAAAACCCACCAGCCTAAATGCAGACAGCCTTCCTTCAGAATTCCTCAAATCTGCCTCAGAAGTCATAGCTACCCCATTTCTATTCTAATTAACCACTGTGTCACTGAAAACTACATCCCCTCTAACCTGGAAAATCTCATACATCCCTCCCTTGTACAAAGGAGGCAACTCTGCTGACCTCACAAACTATAGACCCATCGCCATTCTTACACCCCTCTCCAAAATATTAGAAAAATGCATCCATTCCCAGCTCCTAAACCACCTTCTGTCCAACAACCTACTATAACACACACAACAGGGTATTCACCCCCATCACAGCACCACAACTGCCCTTAGATTTACCAACACAATAAATCAGCACATAAATCATAACAAATATGTCTCCTCCATCTTTCTAGACTTCTCTAAGGCCTGTGACACAGTTACACACCAGAAACTGTTGTTACAGCTAGCCTCTTTAAATTTTAGCCATTTTTCCCTATTATGGTTCCATAGCTACCTAACCAAATGCCAACAAGCTGTAAGATGGCAGGAGGAACTATCATCTCCAATACCTGTCAACATAGGAGTGCCACAAAGTTCCATACTAGGACCCCTACTCTTCAATATCTTCACTAACCAACTGCACAAATCCACCTCCTCACCTCAGTCATCCAGTACATGGACGACTCAACCCGTATATGTGCTGCACCTTCCCTCAATCAGCTAGAAGTTACCAAATAACAATCCTTCTTTGAAGTAAAATCCTGGCTAACTAAAGCAAACTTCATACTGAACCAAAAAAAGATCAAACTGATGTTCTTTCTCCTCACCAAAACTCCCAACCCCTCAGTTACCTTCCAGATACATTCCTCCAACAGCACTAGTATAACGCCCAACTCACAAACTAAACTATTAGGAGTTACAATTGATAACAAACTGAAATTTGACCTACACCTATCCCAAACCATAAAAAAAAAACACGTATCAGACTTGGCTCTCTATACCGCTTTAAACCTTTCCTTGCTAACCAGACCAGACTAGACATTGCCAGGACTCACCTCTTATCCATTCTACTGCATGCCAACCCCCCATCCTCACCAACCTTAGCAAAACTGACTTTACCAAATTCAAGTCCTGCTACAACAAAATAGCAAAGTTTATCACTAGCTCTCCACAAATATCCCATTACTGTGATGCTTTACAACAACAATAATGGGTAGAACTTCCCCAACAATTAACTTACACCCAACTCTCTGTCACCCACTGCTTAGTATACCAGGAAAATAGAACCCCAGACTTACAACAAGTACTCCAACTACATGCATTTGCATTGACAACTCCAATCCTCACATAAAACACTCCTTCAAGTATCAAAAAGTAACAACAAAGCCTGCAATACCCTTTACTCCCACCACATTCTGGAACACAATTCCTCAACATATTCTAAACACTACCAACTCAATACAGTTTAAAAAACTGCTAAAAGACCACCCGTCTAGCAAATAGATCTGCTCCTGTACCAGCCCAGGCTAATTTGCATCCACATGCTTCTCCCTTGCGTACTGTCTCCTCCTAAAGTAGTCTCCACCAGAGATCCCTTACCTACATATCCATTTCCTCTCCACCATTCTCCTCCCTCTAAACCTCTCCCCCCTACCAGTCTAGGTTAATAGAGCTAACAGCACCAATGTGCTACAGAGTCTAAAGTAATACAATTATTATCTTCACAATGCAATTCCACAAAATCAATGTATTTTTATACATCTTCTTTTCCCGGATAGGGGTCACCACAGTGGATCACCTGTCTGCTCATGACTGGCAGTAGAATTTTACAGTGTCAGTTTGCCAGCCTGGTGCCCAACCATTGTGCAGACTCCACACAAAAGGCACCCCAGCCGAGGATTGAACCGGAGAACCTCTTGCTGTGAGGCGACAATGCTAACCGCTGCACCACTGTGGCTGCCCTCACAAAATCAATCTTACAAAAATGTGTGTGCATAAATCAATTTATATGTAAAGCCACACCTGCTTTGTAAAAAAAAAGGAGGGGATTTCTGATCTTTCATATTGGTACTGTAAACTCTGTAACTGTGCCTGTGATATGATCCAATAATTGTCAATGGATATATGTAACCATGTTTTGTAACACAGTTGTCAATGTATATTTTTACTTCAGAGTTTTTCTCCCCAGGCTTCTGCTGAAAAGGGGCTTCCACCCAGATGGAATATCCTGGTAAACAAATATAAAATAAATAAATAAATAAACATGCAAGTGAATACATGTATTTTCCCCATACAGCTGAGGACAGACCCAGAACTATGCAGGAGTTCTACCCTATAGTACACTACCCTGAAGTCCTGGCTACCATAGACTGTACACATGTAGAAATCAAAGCACCACTCAGAGAACAGGGAAGGGTGTACATAAATAGAAAGATCTGCTGCTGTATTAACTACCAGGTCATGTGTAATGCTAAGGGAATTATCCTGAATGTGTGTACTGGCAACCCAGGCAGTTTCCACAACTCACATGCCTGGCATAACTTTCAACTTTATGAGATGTTTACTAAGGGGGATATCCCACAGGTTCATTTACTGGGGGATGCAGGTTATGCACTGGAACCATGGCTGATGATGTCTCTATCACACACCGTCTGAAGAACTCTATAATGATGCACATGCTCAAATAAGAAATATCATTGAGTGTGTGCTGGGGGTGCTGAGGTTGTGGTTCCAGTGCCTATATACATTTGGGGGAGCCCTGCAGTACAATCCTTGTACATGTGCTGAAATATTCACCATCTGTGCCATGTTCCACAACATTATTTGAGAAAATAGCTTCAGCAGGAACTGCACAAGGAAGGGCCACACATCCCACCATTACTGGCAAAGTCACTACAGCCACACAGTGGGTGTAGGCTGACATAGATGTGCACAATATGGCCTCGTATTGGTCAAGAGGTAATGGATAGCACACACACTCACCACCTAAGGGATTAAAACCTTCATCCTATGCACAACATGCAGTACCATTGATGCCAGGCAACACTCACAACCTTTACTTCCACATATAATGCCTGTGTACTGCTAGCATCAGATAGAGTCAGTCCTGAACTAAAACTCTTGCAACTGCTGGATTTCTAAGGTAAGTGTTGAGCCTTAAATAGAAAAATGAATGTCTAAGAATACAAACGAATGGTGTATCCTTGCATACTGTTACTTGGTAATGTAAGTAAGTATAAAGTGGGTGAGTCTTACAGCAATTAAATCAAGATGTGACAGCATTGACTTATGTGAATACATGCATCTTCTATCAAATAATAAGCCTTACATCTAAAATGTACAGATTCTCAATGAATGTCCACATTTTGGCTTCATATGTTTGTAAAAGAAAATCATTAAAGAGTGAAGTTAGAAAATGATGCACATTTCAGTTTCAGATTTCCTATCCAAACATAACAATAGTAATGCAAAACGTGTAATTACATCAACTGTTTAAGTTTGTAAAACTGCAATGTTTAAAAACTCTCCCCTTTGATGGGTCTTTGTCACACTTTTATTTATGGTTGGTCCAGATTTGCTAGTCTAACAGTTTGGCATGGATGCACACATTGCAAAGAAAATAATGCAGTTTGCAGAACAGCATCACAAAAACAGATATACTGAGCATTAAATCAGCTATGCATCCTGAGCATCAGATAAAAAGACTTAAGATCAGCCCTTAAAGGGAGATGGTTGCTTAGCTGATTAATTGAACATCAATTAATTAATTGAATATGTGGTGTGAAAGGAGACTATTCATTTAAGGATTTGATGATATGATTATTTACTGGTGAACTTGTACAAGCATTGTATATGGTCTGAAGGAGATGACAGTGTGCAGTGAAAGCACTTACCAGTTTTGACTTTTGCGATTATCTTTGGATTTTATTATGGTTTTATCTGCCTGCCATTAAATGTTTGTTGAGTTACCTGGATCCTGGATTTGCTCCTGTGCATTCAGCACATTGGGCAACAAGCGCTCTTCAGCACTAGTTTCCGTAGCAGGTACAGGTTTTACGGGATCAGGTCGCTAGCCTGATGCCCATCCGTCTTAAGATGATGCATCACATGCTCGCATGCACACACTCACACATAGGACTGATTTAGAGTGTCCAATCCACCTACTGCATGTCTTTGGAATGTGGGAGGAAACCGGAGCACCTGGTGGAAACCCACATAAATGCAGGAAGGACATGCAGATTCCTTGCATTTATTTACTTATTCATGTATATACATGTGTGTGTGTGTGTGTGTGTGTGTGTGTGTGTGTGTGTGTGTGTGTGTGTTTTATATATATATATATATATATATATATATATATATATATATATATATATATATATATATATATACACACACACACACACACACACACACACACTCACACACATATATATATGAATCTGACAAATATGCATGTTGTTGAAGCCTCCAATATCAAACCACATGCATCAAACACCTACTTGTTCAAATATGCAGCCTGTCAAAATTCATTTGATCAAAAAAATTATGTGGACTAAGTGAACTTATATTTATACACCATCTTTCCCCAAAATACACTTGTGAGATAAGTGTACCTCTATTCCTCTTACCTACAGTTGTACAAGAACATGAATATATGTACCCCATTTCTGAAAGTATGAACCTAACTAATCAACAACTGAAGCTATGTTAAGCCAACAATATGAGATGTAGTATCACTAACATAAAGACAGTATTAAAGGAAAGCATATAGAGTCAGAAAAACAGCAGGCACAGAAAGCAAATGAAATAAATTGTGAAAAAGGGTAATAAACATGTACCATGGTCACTACTGAAAAAGGGTAATACACATGTGCCATGATCACTACAAGTATATGCCTCCCTAAAGCTTTAGATTTAAAGCCACAGCTTGCAGAAACTAATCCACCCTATATACAGCCCTGTTATCCAATACACAGTGAAACTTTTCTTTCCAACTCTGAAGTTTGGCCTTCTTAGGAGATGGTGGTAGCCCTGCTAACAGCCTCATGTGCATGTCCTCTACATGGCCCTGCTCTCATGCTAAGGCATGCATAATACAGTGCAAGTCAACTAGTCATCTAACCACTAGACATCTAACACTCCTGCACCATGTCTCTACAGTGTTTTGTGTATGACACAGGTACAGCTTATTCAAAGTGAATATATTCCAAACATTTATAGAGAATATGGATGGAAAGGAAGTGGAGACATTACCCTTAGTTGAAAATTTCATGTGTTTGCCCAATACATACTGTGACATCTCCACTCTTGGCCAGTAGTCAAGGAGCCTGAATCCTCACCACTGACCCCGGAGAGCAACATTCACTTGGAACAACAATGTATACACTCAGTATTTCCAGATGCAGATCTCACTGCTTGAAGCACAATTTCCCTTAAGAGCACAAAGGTAACACAGTCAACCCAGGGTCTGGATTTCTCTATCTGTCTCCCTCCAGGTCCCCAGTAAGACTCCCCACTGGCACAGCTTTAGAGTTAGGTCCTCAGCAGAGTGCCCGAGCCAAGTCCTTCACCACTCTCTCTCTGTGACATCAGTGCTTGCTGTCCCTGTTCCATGTAGCTGACACACACACTTTGAGATTTCATTTGCACAAACACACACACCTGGGAAAGGCTGGCACAGGTTTACTAGCTATGCCTCCTTCTGTCCAAACTATAAGATAGTTATCACTGCCACCAGGCAATACAAAGCCGAATACTTAAGGGTCTTGCAAGGGTACCCAATTATACTGAGTGAAATTAATTTTAATACAAATAGTAATGTTGACTAAACAGCCAGACTTTCAGCACGAGCAATAGTTATCACCAAATAAATATTTACAAATACTGTGAAAGCTTAAATATTTTCTAAAAAGGACCAGCCACAACGAGAAGTTTAAATATATTTAATAATAAATAATAAAAGAACAAGAAAATACTAAATATCTATTTACAGTAAACATCAGAGTTTCAGCACAGGAAATATTGAAAATAACACAGCTGGAAAGAGTCACACAGTTACAGAAAAACAATACTTACCTATTCTCATAATATTTATCATTATTTATTTATCTATATGCATATATATATATATATATATATATATATATATATATATATATATATATATACTAACTAAACTAACTGATCGTAACCACTCTTCTCTCAATTTGCAGTGGTTCTCCAGCTACTTTACTAATAGACTACAATCTGTAAGATGGTTCACTTCCTGCTCCCTCTTCTTGCCTGTAAAAAAGGGGGTCCCCAAGGATTATGTCCTAGGCCCCCTTCTGTTCAATATTTTTACCAACCACCTCCACTCTGCCTGTGGCTACTCGACTCTTATCCAATACACAGACGGCTCAAGCCTCATCACCAACTCTGACAACATGTCACATCTCCTTTCACTTACAGAAAACACAATCATCATCATAGAAAAATGGCTTAATGAAAACCAGCTTATCCTAAACCCTAAAAAACTAAACTCTTACTCTTTCTACCAGGATTACTCTCATACCACAAATCCACCTTTTCCATCTCTTTTCTAAACAACACAGTCATCAAAGTTTATCCACATACTAAACTCCTGGGCATCATAATAGATGACCAACTAAAATTTGATCAGCATATTCATCAGTGTATTAAAAAGACACATCAAAAACTGGAATTACTGTATCGGAACAAAACATTCCTTACACCAGATGCCAAACTATCCCTAGCCAGGGCTTTCCTCCTGCCATGCCTTCTCTATGCTGCTTCCATCCTCACAATCTTATAGTTCACCTTAATCTCCCAGCTAGGACAAACATATAATAAAATCACCAGATTTGCAACAAACCAACCTTATAAATCACACCATTTCTCTGCATTAAAACAACTGCAATGGTCAGAATTCCCCCATCAACTTCTTATCTCACAGCTACAAATTGCACAATCTATCCTACACAAACCTACTGCCTGCCCCTCCCTCTCCTCCCTCATTTCTTTCTACAACCCCACTAGATCTCTCAGGAACTCTGACCAACAACTCCTTGACATACATAAACGCAACAAAAACATTGGTAAACTACTTTACAATTACAATGTGTCTTTAGCCTGAAACAAACTTCCTAACTCTATTAGAAACATCCCAAATACAAATCAATTCAAAAATCAACTAAAACTTTTTTTTCTTAAGCTCATGGGTCTGCCCTTGCCAGGAGCCTACATGAATCCTCCCATCTCTCCAACCTTTTTCTCTCTTCCTTTATCTCACTCTTCTTCCACTCTAATAATCTTAAGGCTACTTTTCTTTGAATCTGCCTCTCTCTCACTTTTATGTATCTATACTCATGTAGTAGTGTGACTACCATTTATCCGCTACAAATAAAAAATAAAAAAAAATAATTATGTATGTACTGCATCTATCTTTGTAGTTACTCATACTCTTATTTTGCATTGACTCCTATCTGCCTCTACACTATACTTTCCATGTCTCATATATAAATACATATGGTGCATATTTGAAATTTCCAGATTTATGTTAGAATGAGATGCAATATATTTGTTTATTGAATCTGTATTTTGCTTAACTGTTTGTCCACATTCCATCCACAGGATTTAATAAAATATGTGTAGGCACAGTGTAGAGCCTACATGGAATGTTACTTTTCCATGGTCACAGTTCCCCCTCAGTAATGCACCATGCATATTAATGATGGCACTTTGCCAAGGGAGAGATGAGGAACACAGTTATTGAATCAGTGTAGGGAGAGGTGTAGTGGTAACTGTGGCTGCAGATGAGTATGGAACACTGCAATGTCCTTTGGTTTTATTTTTATTTATTTATTTATTTATTTCAAAAGCTGTTTGCGTGGCATTGTGCAGAATGCAGCAATGCAAAGCTGTGCCCACATATAAGATAGCAGACACCTGCCAACCATCTAAAAATAGAAACCGGATGTAATTAATTATTTATTTAAAGGTGCATTTAAGCATGTCTGAGCTTGTTTGTGCAGTACTCAACACTGCTTATAGGTAGCTCCGTGGTATATGTGAAGGTATACCATATTTCTTCATATCCACATAGCTAAATGGATAGAGTTATGGCTTCATGTGCAGTAGGTATAGGGTTTGAATACATGGAAAGGAAAATATGTATTTTGATATACATATACAGACTATTTTAAAATATGACCATGCTGCACTCTGCTAAGCTCCACAAAACTGTGTTTAGACCTGCTAAGCACCGCATATGCATGGTAATGGCTGCCAAAGTTTATGCACTGCTTGGCTGGTTTGTGCACTGCTAAGCTCTGATAAGACTACAGTTTTGCAAGTTTCCACACCTCAGCTCAGCTGCACTGGTTTGTGTGCTGGTAAGTGATGCAGTGCTTTTTTAAATGTTGCCCAATAACATGTAAGGGTGGTAAAACAGCCCATAGTAAGCCCAATAGGTGGGAATGCAGCAGAATCCATTGGAGTTGTGTCACTGATTGTATACTATGGCTGGTGAGGTTGGTGAAGGTGCACACTTTCAGGCACAGTATTGGGATATTCTGTAGTCCAGGATCATTGTTGGTCTCCTTGTAAAAAAATATCATGATAGGCTGCAGAGTAGTTTCCAGGCTCAGAGTATAAGGCAGAGGCCTGGGACCAGCTGGCCAGAGAACTCACCGGTGTTACTGGTATCCCCCTGTACAGGGGAGCAGTGTCATCACCACCATGATGACCTGAAAAGGTGGAAGAAGGGACTCTTAGACACCTGGGTCCAAGAAGCAAGGGCAGGGAATACACCACAAGTATGTAAGTAATTTTTCCTCTGCTTTACTGATATGTAATGTGAATGTCTGCAAAACTGTTATACATAATGGTGTGCTTCTCTATCAACAGCTGCAGCTGAGAGGGCTCACAATGTTGAGTCACATTCCAGGTGCTTAGCCAGGTTGTGCCATCAGTGTGTTGAGTACAGATGTATTATGCTAACTGTAGTCAAATGAGCAAGATAGAGTAAAGCACTAACTGCAATAAAGTATATACAGTAAATTTTGTAGTGCAATACATGTAGAATAAGAGCTGTATTTCAATAAATGAATAATATCAACTGTAGTGCAAGAAAATATGAAATAATGCCAATAACTGCATTAAAGTATATACAATAAAGTCTGTAGTGCAATACATTTGGAATTAGAGCTGTAGTGCAATAAATGAATAATACCATCTGTAGTTCAATACAAACATGAAACAATATCAATAACATCAAGGAAAATGGTGTACATCAAGATTGTCTTGTTGTAACCATTGCTGTAGAGTTGTATGCATTGAAGCTATAACATAAGGTGCTGTAGTCAAGTATAACACTGTAATAGCTGTAGAATGCAAATCTGATGGCTGCAAATTGTACTGGTTAACTCATATAGTACAGTTCAAGGCTGTCTCTAGGCCAATATTGGTCACATAATGTTCTGTCATCCACAGACATCAGGTAATAAAGGTATATGGGTGAGGTAGCCCACTCCATGAGCTGATACTGTTGGTTGACTTCACAGATATGATACTGAAATATAGCTCACCTATGATCTGCATTATGCTTGTATTTCATCCATGCATGTTCTACTGTCATGGCAGTCTAGTATAACACTATAGTCATCCTACCAGGTCATATTTTGGTTCCAGGTGAGCTCTAGGCAAATATCGGTCAGTCAGTAATCAGCAGTGGCTCAGTAGCTCAGTTTGTTAAATGCTCTGTATATAGTACATTTTGCCACATACAGTCTGGGTTTCACATCCAGTGGTATGTATGTAGCAGTAAATATTACAGTGGCAGTCATGCAATGTTCATACTTTCTCTGTCCACAGGAACTACAGGTAAATGGGTGAGGTAACCCATATCATAAGTAGATAACTATGCTTAGATGTCACAAACTGTTAAAACTGTTAGCAAGAATGTGTTCCTTAGTAATGCTCAGTCACAAAATGTGTATTCCTGCTATGGCTGTATGCCTGGAGTGTCTGTTAAAAGTTGCTGCAGTCAATTAATATAGTCTATGCAGATGTCCCCTGCAGTCACTGCTATAGGGTTCTATTCCCATGCCTGCCAACCAAGGCATGACAGCTTTTTAGTGTCTGTACTGTATACATACATGTCTCTCAGATGTCACAATTTCATGTTATGTAATTAATAGTGTGTAATCCATTTGTCACAGGATTACCATGAAAATTATTACCTAGATTGCAAAGTATCACCAAATCAGCCAACAGAACACCTTAGTAGTCATATAGGTCCACCTGATGTGCAAGTGTTCTGTGTAGTTGTATACCCACAGTTGTTACTGCTTGGCCCAGAGTTTCCCATGCAAATAGCTTGAGAGGTATATATGTGCTACATCACCTATAGGAGACTTGTAGTCACTGTACACATAAATAAATAACAGACCCGTAGAGTAGACAGTAGTACTGTTGTCAAGGAAATAAACTACAGTGTTACAAATGGACTTGTTTTCTGTCTCTCCCCACCCCTTATCATCATTTATTTCTTATTGTTATTCATTGGTTATGGTTTACTATCAACATATATCATTATATTAACTGTATTTTGGGACAGTTATTATTATGTTTTATAATGGTTGCATATTAACATAACTTGTTAAATTACTTATTTTGTTGGTCTTATGTTGGAACTGTTACTGGCATGCTGTTAATATACTGATTGATCTGTTATTTATTGTTGTGTTTCACATAATATTCATTGATATGTAATTGGGTTATTTCCAATGTTCTTGCATGCTGTTATTACTAACAATGGTTTGCCCACAACTAACCTATACTTATTGCTATACCTCCATTACCACAGTACATCAGGGCAGGCCTGTTTCAGCTGATCTGCCTACCATGCCTCAACTGCCTATACCAGGTCCTGGTACGTCTGGAACCCAGACAGGTGGTGCCCCCTCCTCTGCCCCTGCACTACCTGTGGCATTGGCTGGGACCGCCTCATGGGATGGGACACAGTATCCCCCTGGGAGCAGTGGTGGTGGGGCCGGTGTCACTCAGGATCAACTGCCGGTCATGGTGCACAGAATTGTTCATCACATGTATGAACACTGCCTGTACCAGCTTGAGAGCATGCTGGCTGACCTGGTGGGGTAGACTTGCCCTGGCACTCAGCCTCCAGCACAGCCACCCTTGTGGCAGTGAAGGAGCAGTGTCAACAGTCCCATAGGTGAGAAAGTGAGTCATGTTGCTGCCATTTGGAGGCACATGTGGCTTGGATTCCACTACACCCTCCCCATCCAAGGTGTTCACCCCCTCATATGTCACACACTGCCCCTGTATGCTGTCTTGTCTGTCTGTGAATGCATCCTCTTTTACCCAGTTTACCTCCCACATGTACCTATGTCCCTTCCCCAACATTTGACTCTCATCTTAATAAAAAAAAAAAAGGGCACCTGTCCCCCCAAAAAAAAATATTGCATCATACATAGCTCTTCATTTCACACACATGTCCACTGGACACAAGTAATTTGGTCCAATTGCCTTGACAATGCAGTTATGTTGTGCTCTCCCCTCTCTCTGGGGTTTGAGAGTCCAAATTCATCTACAAAATCTGACAAACTGCACAGCTGTTGCTGTACAAGAAATGGATAACTATGGTTCTTTCCTACACCATTTCTGCGCAACCTTATCTGCCTTTCGCAATGTTTTTATTTATTTATTTATTTATTTATTTATATTTGTTGACCGGGAGTGTCCGACTGGACATAGGCCCATTTTCAGCTGAGGCCCGGGGAGAAAAGCTCCACAGTTAATATAAACAGACAGTAGTTACATTGGATTACATAGCGATTAACAATTTACATAGCAATTACTTACAGCATATTTACAGATGAAGAACATAGTACATCAGTGGACAACTAGAATCTTTATCTGTGAAGTACATAACAGACACTAACAAATGTTAAAATAAGAAGTTCCTGCTGTATAAGTACTAAGCTTATAAGCATCTGAGCTTCCTATAATCAAGGTAGTTAGTGGAGTGGAAAGAAACGTAGTGGTTGGATGGGGTGGGTGATATTAGAGTGGGAGTTGCAAGGGCATAGCCAGCATGTTTTTAGGTGTGCTTTTAGTAAAGTTCTGAAGTGGGTGCATGATGGTACGGAGGTAATTGTGGGTGGGAGGGAGTTCCATAATTTGGCTATGGTGCAAGAGAATAGTGCTTCACCAGCAGAGTTATTGGCTTCAGTGATCTGCAAGTGATTTTTGTTGCTGGATCTTAGTGGTCTGGTGGTGCGATAGGGTTGGAGTAGATTCTGGTGGGATGGGACATTTAGTGGATGGTTTACTAGTTTGTGGGTGAGTGAAAGTTGATACCATTGAAGGAGGTGAGGGAGTTCAAGCCAGCCCAATTCAGCAAGTGAGAGACAGTGGTGACTACGGTAGGATGCCCCCGTGGCGAATTTGGCAATTTTGTTGTAGCAGGTCTCTAGCTTGTTTAGCTCGCATTGCCTTAGGTTGGTTTATATTGGAGAGGCATAAAGTAGGGTGGAGATAAGGTGGGAATTTGCAATTGAAATCGTTGCTGCTTTGGTGAGAAGATGCTTATTTCTGTATAATGCTCCTAGTTTTTTGTGGACTTTTTTATGGTCATGGATATGTGAATGTCAAATTTTAGTTTATTGTCTATTTCCACTCCTAGCAATTTGGTGTGTTCAGGTGGGTATATAGTGGTGTTGTCTTTTGCTGTGATGTTAAAGTGAGAGTTGTTTTGAGTATGTTTGGTGGGTTGGAAGATGAGTAGTTTAGTTTTGTTTGGGTTGAGTATTAATTGGGCATCGGATAACCAAGTTTCAAAAGAGGAAAAGGCTTCCTGTGTGACTTTTTGCAGTTTGGGTAGGGACTGGGCTGAGCAGATGATGGTCGAGTCATCTGCATATTGTATGAGTGTGCCATGTGTGGTGGCAGAGGCTAGATTATTTGTAAAAACAGAGAAGAGTAGGGGTCCAAGGATGGATCCTTGGGGAACCCCTATGGAGACAGGTAGTTGGGGAGATATGTCATTCTGCCATACAATGGATTGTTGGCGGTCAGACAGGTAACTCTGAAACCAGTTGGTGACTGTGAGAAGGATAGGTTATTGAGGACAGAGATAAGTTGTTTGTGTGGGACCATGTCAAATGCTTTAGATAGGTCTAGGAAAGTAGCAGAGGAGAGATAGCCATTGTTTTTATGCTGAAGGATAGTGTTAGTAAAGGAGAGTAAGGCAGTGGAGGTGCTATCGTTTGGTCGGAAACCATGCTGAGTATTGGAAAGGAGGTTGTTAGTAAGGAGGTAGTCTGAGACCTGAGAGTGTATGCATCTCTCTAGTATTTTGGAGAGTGGAGAGAGAATAGCTATGGGGCGGTAATTGATTAGTTCTGTGGAGGGCCCGCCTTTGTGGAGGGGAACTATATGTGATACTTTCCACAGTGTGGGAACATAACATTCTGACAGAGATCGGTTAATCAAGATGGATACTGGGTAGGCCAGAGCATCAGATGCGATTTGTAGGTATTCACTTGGGAGGTTGTCTGCTGCTAATTTGGTGGGTTTAAGTTTAGTTAAGACTTTTTTTATGTTGGAGGTATGTACAGGAGAAAAAGAGAAGGCAGTGGGGAGATTAGTAGTTGAAGGTGTGGGTTGGAGGGGAGGGGGGTTGTGTTGTTTAGCTAGTGATAGTATGGTTTGTGTGAAGCGTGTGTTGAATGAGGTAGCAATATTTTCTGAGGAGTGAGGGATGTTAGGAGGAGGGGTACTGACTTTACCTGGATGAGGATGGAGTTTATGGAGGACCAGAATTGTTTGGGGCTGTGTTCGGAGGAGTCTAGGGCAGACTGGTAGTATTGGAATTTGTCCTGTTTTATTAGCTTTTTGACTCTATTGCGTAGTTCTAGGAATTTCTGTCTAGTTGGGGGGGTCTTGTTTTTGCACCAGTGCTCCCAGGCTTTATCCCTGTTTTTCATTTCTGACTTAGTGGTTTTCTGTAGCCACGGGGAGGGTTGTGCTTTGATTCTGGAAAGTCTTATGGGGGCATGGTAATTAAGGATGCTCAGGAAGGTAGTATTAAAAAATTCAACTGCGTCATCAAGACTGAGGTACTTTAGAGGATTCCAGTTACATTCTTTGAGGGATGAGATGAATGTGAGTGGGTTAAAGTTTATTTTTTTACGTATCTGACAGTAGATGACAGGTTTAGCTTGGTATAGGTATTTTTTCAGTAGGAATGTCGGGGAGTGATCACTGAGGCTATCTGATAAGCAGCCTGTTATATATGACTGGGGGCTCTTACTGACTAGTATCCAATCCAGGGTAGTGTGCTTGCTGGAGTTTTTATTTATCCTGGTTGGCGACTGGACTAGTTGGGTGAAGCCATGAAGGTTTACATGATGGGTTGGATGGTTGCCAGAACAGGATTGCCAGTCAATATTGAAATCACCTAAAATGATAGTTTCTTGGGGGAGATGGTGGGTAGACCAGCTGACGAGGTTTTCTAGTGGAGGGATGTTTTGGCCAGGTGGGAAGTAGCATCCAATTATGTTGATGGTTTTGTTTTGGTTTATTTTGAGGTTGGTATATATTATTTCTTCATTGCCTATTTGTGGAGCTGATGATGTTAAGATCTGGATGTTTAGATGCTGTTTAAATATTATAGCTACACCACATCCTTTCTTGTTTAGCCGATCTACTCTTAGTATGCCGTAACCTGTAGGGAGTATTTGCTCAATGGTAATGTGAGGTTTTAGCCAGGTTTCTGTCAGGATGACTATATCTGGGGAGTACAAGTCTATGGTGGCATGGAGTTCATGGGCTTTGTTGGATATACTTCTAATATTTAGGCTTAGTAGAAGGAAGTCATTTGTCTTTCTATTGGCTATAATATAGGAGAAGTTGTGGTTTCTAGTCTGATTATGAGGATTGGGGTTGGAGATGGTAGGGCCAGGGTTGGGGTGGATATCTCCATTTAGGGCTAGTTTTGATATGCATGAGGTTATTAGTTTTCTCAGTTTTTGAATGTGTTTGTTTATAAGGGAAACTTTATGATTGTGCTCTTTGGGTAATAGGTATGGTGGGAGGGTTACTATGTTAAGTTGTAGGGATGCTTTATGTTTGAGTAATACAGTTGGTAGAATATGTCGGGGGTGCATAGGGATGGTTCTTGAGTTGGTGGGAGGGGAGCTGAGTGAGGGTGAGACATAAGTGGTGGTGTGAGTAGTATTACAGTGCTAGTGGTTGAGTGCGGGAATGATAGAGCTTTGGTAGGATGTAAGATATGCAAGGAGAGATTATGCAGTGAGCATAGATAAGGTATGCTTGTACATGTTAGTTGAGGAGGTGTGATAGTAGTGGGAACATGGAGGAGGTAGTGTTGGGTTAGCACTGTGGTTGGCTACTGGAAAGATGGGAGGGGTTTGTAAATGTAATAAAGGTGGGACCACTGGGGGTGGGAGGGAATAGGGGGCAGGGTGGGGAGCGAAGCGGGTAGAGACCCTGTTAGTTGCTCTTATGAGGGGGCTGGAAACAATCAGGTAACAGAGTTAATTGATGAATGAACATATGATAGTGAAAAGGGTGGTTGTAGTTTTAAAAATGGTGCCTGCCACAGGTAATATTTATTAACTTTGGGATTGTCTTAAGGTAATAAACAGGGAAGGGGGAGGGGAGAACAAGGGTGTGAGCAGGCAGTTATTTGTACTGCTGCTAATGAGCCAAAGCAAAGACAAGTTAGTGTTTGAGAAACAATCACAATTGGCCAAGGACTGCTCTGAAACTGTAAGTCATTTCTTAACCATTTTCAGGTGGAAAAACAGGATAACCTTGTATTAGTAGGCCACTGCGGTCTCAGTTTAAATTAACAAACACACAGTATTGATCAGATTATGGATACTATCTGCTAACAGAAGGGAATAAGAGAGAAAGTGGAAGATGAGTGTGTGTGTGTGTGTGTGTGTGTGTGTGTGTGTGTGTGTGTGTGTGTGTGTGTGTGTGTGTGTGTGTGTGTGTGTAGGGGGGGGCTGCTTACAAGCCAAAGCAGAGTGCTCTCCAGGGGAAAATAAATATTGGCTCAAACAGGTAGACACATACTCAAAGTTAACTTTAGTTGTTTGCAGACAGTTCAGACTCGGACTGCGCTTTTCTTATAAGAATGATAAGGGAGGTACCGCAGTTGAATACTTAAGAGTGGTGTTAGGTCTAGAAAAGAAGAGTACAGAGAGGAGTAAGCACTTTGAGATGGTAAAGATATATTATAAAGATTACAAAAAACAAACTGAGCAAATAGCTACTGTATGCAGGAAAATGTCTTGAACCAACTATTAATATATGCAGATACTGAGCCAATTGGAAAAACATCTGTTAGAAGAAACCTCAAGACAGTTATGCAGTCACAGATACAAATATAGCGAGCAGCACTCTGTCGAGGTTGTCTAATGTGATTCTATCCAAAGTAACAGCACAATTATATAGAAATAATTAGAAATAATTAATTAGTTTTTCCCCCTACTTGCCCCATTTTACCACTTTCCTATCACCCCCTTTTTCTTTCTTTAATTTTTTAATGTGCATTTGCGTGGAGCTTTTGCAGAGCGGCACTGTGCACCGCTTCCATTAGCTGAGCTTTAATGATTAAATGTGTTTATTACATTGTCAGACACATGTACAAAATAAACACCACTGCCATGTTTCAAACCTGCATCCCTCACACCTACAACACACTGCATTAACCTGCCAGGTGTTTTCAGCAAAACATAATGATTGCCACTTACAGTCATTGAGCATGTCACAGTGGAGCTGTGCACTATGCCACACCTTGCAATCTGGAAAAAAAATTATTGGGAAAAATGGGAGTGTGCCTTGGACTCTGGTGCAATAATATATCACTAGACAGCCAGAAACATAAGAATTGATGTAAGTGAGGCCTGTGATAGCAGGTAAATGTGCCCTTTTATCAGCAACTTGTTGAAACACATCTGCTAAGGCATCAATGGCAAAGTACATGTTCAACTGGGACCCGAGTGCAGAAATACAGGCATAGAAAGCCATGCACATACTGATGGATGCACACAATTTGTGTCACAGCCTGTATGTCTGCACATATACCTTGCAAATACACCTGCTGCAGCAGTGACTCAATAGTTCAGTCTGTTAAATGCCTTGCATGCGGTACATTTTGCCACACACAGTCCTGGATTCAAATCCAGTTTTGTGTTGAAGTTCAATTACATCATTGTGAAGATAGCAAGTAATGACTGAGTCATGCAATCTATAGCCGCACAGCTTACTGCTCATTAATGAACTGCTATCCAGTTTTGCAAGTCAAAGGCTGCAGGTAGGGACAGACTGCACATATCTGTATAGCCTAACTATACATTGCCTACTACTCTGTTACTGGCACTGCTGCAAAATAGATGTAGCTTAATCACATGCCTTGACTGGACTGTAAAAGGTACCCCTACTCTGGCTCTGCTGTAATGACAGGACTGACACAGCTGCCACAGTTATATGTACAGCTTGTTGCCCTCCAAAGTGTTTACACTCCCCTCTATGTGTTCTAGGCTGCAGCAGCACACCTGTATGTAAATGTAGCTGCTGCAGATCTACCATACCTCTTAACCGCCTAGAACAAGGAATAAAACAGAAACGAAAGTCGAGTACTAGGTGAATCCAACAAGTACAATGTATTTTAACTTGTAAAGCGCTTTTCGTTTAGTACACAGACAAAACTTCTTCAGACAAGTTGCATTCAAAAATTCTACATTTAAATAGTCACACCCTTAGTAGCCTAATTAGTCCTTCTAAAAGGTGTACAGCATAAATAAACAACAGCCATTTCTCATCTGTCTCTGATTTTCACACACATCTTAGCTCTATCCCTACTAATCTCCTTACAACAGTTGGCTGTTGTAGGAAAGCTAGTGGGCTACACATAATACTTAGTGACAATATGTAAGGATGTACACTCCTGTAACGTCAAACAATCTACTGTAAGACACCTCCTCTCATTCTGTCAATGTCTCACATAAATAGTGCTAACATTTTAACAGTGTCCCTGAATGTCCCTGATGTACTCTGGCTAAGTCCCTGATTCTATTGACATTTGTCCATGTTTGGTTGAGAGTCATGCCTAACATACCTGTCAACCTCTTACAGCAAGAAATCAGGACAGAGCCATACTTAATGGGGGGACAAAGACACCAACCTAGTGACAATGTTTAAATATGCCATTACAAAGTAAGAAAGTTAATAGAATAACAGATATTACAGTAGCATAACTGTGTTCTGAAGGATATGACATTTGAAACTCAGATGTCGTTTTTTATTTTCTTACATCAACCAACAATGATTGGCCAAACATTTGTCAGAAATCCACACTTTTGTGTGAAAAATAACCAAAATATGAGGCAAACATCTTGACATTCTACAAAAATCTATATAGTTATTTATTTATTTATTTATTTCAGTTTGATTACCGGGGAAGTCCACTGGGCTACGAGGTACCCATTTTCAGTGGAGGCCTGGGGAGAAAAGATCCAAAGGCAGTACAATCAAGGTTACAAATGAAAGATAAAAATATAATAGAGGTACAATAGAAGTGTCTCGTATTAATTATACATAGTAAGAACAGTGCAACAAACTAAAATAATGTTTAAAGTTCTAAAAATGTTCTAAAAACAATCTAAAAGATTCTAAAGAAAAAATGTTCTAAAAATGATCTAAAATTTTTTTTTTGTGCAATGTTTTCCTCTGTACAGTCAACTGAGAGGTAGCTTAGACATTTTGGGAGTTAGAAATGAAATCAGAGAGCAGATATGAGAGAGGGTAATTTATGTAGGGTGAAAGCAAGAACATTTCCATTTGGATGATAGGTATGAGTGGAGTTGGGTCTTGAAAAATTCCGTGTTAGGTATAGTCCTAAGTGAAGGAGGCAGAGAGTTCCATTTTTTGCCAAGAGAGTAGGATAGTAGTAGCTGGCCAGCAGAATGCTTTGGTCTGTGAATGGAGATTAGGTTTTGGTGTTCTGACCTCAATGATCGGCTAGGGATGTAAGGGGGAAGGATGTTGGATAAAGCAGGGCATTTTTCAGGGTAGAATATTAATTTATGAGTGGTTGTTAGTTGGAGATAGTTGAGGTGGTTAGGGAGCTCTAACCAGAGATTGAAGGGTAAGGCAATGGTGGGTTGAGGTTTTGGATTTAGTGGCGAATTTAGAGATTTAATTATAACAAGCTTCAAGTTTAGAGGTGAGGGATGCAGATAGATTAGTTAGTAGAGGGTCACCATAAAGGAGAGAGGGAAGGAGGTAGGAGGTAGCTAAGGTGTGCCTAGTGGAGTTTGAAAGAAATTGGTTGTTCCTGTAGAGCATGCCTAACTTTTGGTGGGGTTTTTTTTATGTTTTGTTGTATGTGGAGATCAGATTTGAGGTGCTCATCAATGGTAATGCCAAGGAGTTTTGCGGAAGGGACTACTTCTATGGGAGTACTGGTTTGGCTTAGGATGTTGAAAGTGTTTTTGTCAAAGGAGGAAGCCTTGGTAGGGGAAAAAATAGTATTTTAGATTTGTTGGAGTTGAGGGAAAGATGGTTATTGTAAGGTGTGCCTAGTGGAGTTTGAAAGAAATTGGTTGTTCCTGTAGAGCATGCCTAACTTTTGGTGTTTTTTTTTATGTTTTGTTGTATGTTGAGATCAGATTTGAGGTGCTCATCAATGGTAATGCCAAGGAGTTTTGCGGAAGGGACTACTTCTATGGGAGTATTGGTTTGGCTTAGGATGTTGAAAGTGTTTTTGTCAAAGGAGGAAGCCTTGGTAGGGGAAAAAATAGTATTTTAGATTTGTTGGAGATGAGGGAAAGATGGTTATTGTGCATCCAGATTTCTGTAGTGGAAAAAGCTTTTTATGTTTTGGACAGAAGTTCGGAAAAATTGGGGGCAGCGCAAACTAAGGTAGAGTCATCAGCGTATTGGATGACTGTAGTGTCAGGGAGGGCAGAGTGAAGGTTATTTATGAAGATGTTGAAGAGTATGGGACAGAGGATGGAACCCTGAGGAACTCCGGAAGGAAGAGGTACAGTCCTTCCATCTGACAGCTTGAGATCTATCAGAAAGGTAACTGGAGAACCAGGAAAGAGTATCTGGGGAGAGATTAAGGTAGGAGAGATGAGAGAGAAGGTGTGTATGGGATATGGTGTCAAAGGCTTTTGAAAGATCTAATAGAACAGTGGATACAAGTAAACCAGAATTGCGGGCTTGATTAACTGTTTCTAAGAAGGAGAGTAGGGCATTTATGGTGCTGTGGCCAGGGCGGAAGCCATGTTGGGTGGGAGTAAGTAGCTGATTATGCATTAAGTAGGGTAAAAGTTGGTGGTGGATGCATTTTTCTAGAATTTTAGATAAAGGAGAGAGTAGGGCTATGGGGCAGAAGTTAGAAATAGAGGTATTTTTACCTCCTTTGTGAAGTGGTAGAATGTAGGCTGAGCGCCAGAGTTTGGGTACATATGACTCTTTTAAGGATCGGTTGATCAGGATGCTAATAGGGAGAGCAATCCCTTCGGCTGCGTGTTTGAGGAAGGAGGGTGGAATGTTGTCAGGGGCATTAGAGCATGGCTTTAGTTTAGATTGCAGCTTTTTTATAAACATTGTGGAGACTGGTTTGAGACGGAAGATAGAGGGGCTGTTATTTGGAGATTCTAGGAAATTGGATGTACTGTTGTTGGGAAATGTTTTGGTTAGCTTAGTTATAGAATCAGTAAAGAAAGTGTTGAAGTGAGAACTTAGTTCTTTGTTGGATAAATTGGGGTCAGGGCAGGGGTTACGTCTTGACCCAGGATGGAGAAGAGAGTTAACAGATTTCCAGAAAAGTTTAGGGTTGTTATTATTATTGGTCTGAAATGTATTGTAGTAGTTTTTTTTTGTCTGTGGAAATTATTTTTTTTTTTACCTGGTTGCGGAGTTGGGTATAATGGAGCTTAGCAGAAGGAAGTTTAGTTTTCTGAAAAAGCTTCCAGGATTTGTCTCTAAGATGCATGGTATGTTTAGTCTCTTTAGTCAGCCAAGGAGCAGAATTGGCTTTGATTCATTTGTGTCTTAGGGGGGCTAGGGAGTTAAGAGTATTGAGGAAGAAAGAGTTGAAATGTTCAACAGCATTGTCAAGGGAGAGAGTGTTAAGGAATTGCCAATTAATTTGCTTGAAAATGTTGAAGAAGTATGTGGGGTTGAAGTTGCTAAGGTTACGAGTTTGGATGTAGTTATGTTTGTATTGGGAGGTGTTGGCTGAGCGATGAATGAAAGCAGGGAGATGGTCACTAAGGGAGTCAGGGATAGTGCCAGAGAGAGAGAGATTTTGTTTGGTTTGCAAACTAAAATCCAGTCTATGATAGAACCTGGGGGGGTGGGTTTTGTTAAGTTGGGTTGTGGAGTGGATTACTTGGGAGAAGTTGAAGAGATTGATGTCTAAGGAGGAGGAAGGGGTGGTGATTTTGTTCCAGTCAATGTTGACATCACCCAGAATAAAGGTTTCATATTTTATTTCAGATGAGGCCCAGTGGATAATTTTCTCAAGAGTGGAGATATTATCACCTGGGGAGATGTATAAGGAGATGAAGCAGATATGTTTGTGTTTATTGAGTCATAGGAGACTTGCGGTTAATTCAGTATTTTTGAATTAAGGGATTGTGATTTGGAGTGGGATAATGGAGAGAAGGTTAGAGTATATTATGGCAGATCCACCACCTTTTTTGTTTAGTCGGTCAGTCCTGAGGATATTGAAGCCAGGAGGTAGGATTTCTGAATCAGAGATATGAGGTTTTAGCCAGGTTTCGGAGATGGCTAATATGTCTGGTTGGTTGTGACTGATCCAAGCGTGGACATGGTGAATTTTGTTGTTAAGGCTGTGGGCATTGATAGTGAAGATCTTGAGGGTGTTTAGAGAGGAAGTTGGTGAAGAAGGAGGCTTAGGTGAGGAAATGTTGGTGGGGGAAGGAGAGAGAGGGATGTTAGTCCTGGGGTAGGGGCCAGGGTTGGGATGAATGTCTCCAGATAGGGCAAGGAAATTACAAGAGATGACTTTAAGCTTTTTAAGTCTGGAGTGGAGGAAGTTAAATGGGGTGAGTGGAGGTATGAGAGAGAAACTTTTGTTAGTGGTGGAGAGTAATTTGGGATGGAAAATGTGCAGAAGGTTTGTTTGGATAAGGGAGGGGGAAATGGAGTGAAAGTGAGAGTGTAGAAGAGGATGTGGGTGAGTGGAGGTGATTGAATGAGTAGAAGGTCGGTATTGTGGGGCTTTTAAGGTGTAAGAAGTAGTGTGATGGAGAGGAATTAGAAAGATGAGGAGACAGAAAGGGAGTCTGAGAGTAAAGAGGATTTGGGAGGGCATGTTTGGAGTGGGTGGGCTATGGAAGTGAGAAATTAAGAAAGGAGGGATGAATTAGTAGTGGAGAGAAAGGTAGAGGGGTGGAGGGGAGGTATGAAGGTTGAGTGGAGTGGGAGAGGGGAGGAGACAGAGGAAGGAGAAAGGGCAGGAGTAATAGTAGGTGGGGAGCTAAGAGGGGTGTAGAGATTGGTTAATTGAAGAAGGAAATTGAGGGAGGAGGGAAAGACTGTGATTGGTTATGGGAAATGGTGGGAGGAGATAGAGAGGTATAAATGTAGAGGTGCTGGGGGTGGGTGAGATTTGGGGGCAGGGTAGGGGAGCGGAGTGAGCCCGTAGGGTGAATGGAGTGGGAAGAGCCCGAGGAGGAGAAGTGAGGAGGACAATCAGTAAAGAGAGAGTATTCAGAAGGTAAGTTTAGGCAGAGATGAGAATAGGTAAGGTAAGAGATGCAGGGAGTGTGAGTGGGTAGTGAGATGTACAGAGAAGTGGAGTTAGAGAGTAGATGCAAGGAGAATAACTAGGAGAGAGGGAACATACTTCAGAGAAGGGATACCGTAGAGCTGTATATAAGGGAAGAGAGGCTAGGATACCTGGATAGTAGAGAGGGAAAGAGCAGGGGGAAGGATGTTAGAGGGCTGAAATAGGGGAGATAAGGGAGGAGAGGGTAAAGTAGAGGGGATAATAAAGAAGGTAGGGGAGTGCCACCTAGAGGCCAGGTAGTCAGAAACAGTGGAGATCCCAGGGGGAGAACAGGCAAGGGGGGAAAGGAAATGGAGGGTCAGGAGAGGGGGTAAGGAAATATGAGGAGAACTACAAGTAGCAGAGAAGGGGATAGAGAATAAGGGGAGAACTAGTGGAGCAAGCAGTAAGAAGTGGAGGTAGTATAAGCAGTAGGGAGGGGAGGTAGTGGCTGCTGGCAGACTGGCAGGGAAGTGTCAGCGACCTAGTAGAAATCAACTTAATTAGCTGCAGAGGGTTACAAAGGTACACATACTTTCTGGAATCCTTGTTGAAGTAGGAACTCAGGGAGCAGAGGTCTTAAAGTTTTGGAGTAGGAATCTGTTTAGTCAGTTCTTGCCCTGTGAGATCAGGAGGGTGTTATTAGGAGGTAAGGCTGGGTGGCAGGTGCCCAAGCTACAAAACAGGAGAAGGAATAAATGTTGTGAGCAGCAGTGAAGGCAATTCAAAGGTACACAGGAAGACAGTTTCAGGCATACATAGACTAATTGCTAACAAAATAAAATGTCTGTAGCAGCTAGAAAATAAATAGTAAACAATGGTTACACTCTACAGAATTTCACTGAAACAGCTATGTAGCTATGTATATAAGAAATAAAACAAAGTAAGTTACACTCATAAAAAAAAAATAATCACTCTAAGCAGATAACACAGGTAAATAACAGAGACCCTCAGTTCTGTTTGTGTCGAGGAATAAAGTAGTAGTGCATCCAGCAAGGATTGAGTTAGAGGAAGGTCCCAAACAGTTAAAAATTATGCTACACAAGTTGCACGAACAGTCATTTAGAGGCTATATAGGATGGAGTACTGTGCGAATAGCATGGCTTAGTTAAACGAGGGAAGCCCGAACTGTTCAGAGCACAGCCTAGGCTACTCTTGGCAAACAAGCGTTCAGGCGACAACACTTTGAGTTCAGTGCTACTACCTCAAGGGATTAGTTGATGTAAAACATAAGCCCCAGGCCGATAGTTAAATATAATACATAAGCCCCAGGTCAAATGCAGCACGTTAGAGTTAAGAAGTGCACATACAATATTGCTAATCCAGTATGCTTATATAGATAACATAAGGACCCACTGCGACTAGCACAGATTTAGTTACACTATCATTAAAGCAGGTTGGGAAATGTAAAAAATAACATAGTTTTCAAACAATCTTAAACAGAGAACATAAAAACCCTTAGCGACTAGCACTGTTTCAGTTAAAACTAACAGCTAACATAGTAAACAGGCAGGAAAAACTGTGAGACATAGTTAACAAACACGCTTACAGAGATTGCATAAGAACCCTCAGCGACTAACACAGTTATAGTAAAACCTATCGGCTAGCATATAGAACAATTAAGAAACTGTAAAACATATGTAGAATCGCTGTAGTAAATAAACAACTACAAACAAGAGATTCCTTTGCAGATAGGATGCCCGGTACGCGGGAAACGCGCAGACTATAAGGCATGTACAATCAGGAGAAAAACAAGTACAACTTCAGATTTAAACAGCCGATAAAATATCAAGATCAGTCCCTTGTTACAACAAGCAAAAAAGTCAGTAACTTACTACTAGGGAGCCGACGCTGGAGCCACGGTAGCACAGCAGCTGAGAGGTAGAGTAGGGAAAAAATAAAGATGGCGTCAATCTTGAGACGGGAGCTATAAAGAGTAGGAGAGGAAGTGGGTGGAGAGGGGGAGGGAGGGGGCCAAGGGCGGCAGGAGAGAGAGAGAGCTGAATACAGGCAGGAAGTCGGGGAAGAGCCCGAGGAGGAGAAGTGAGGAGGACAATCATTAAAGAGAGAGTCTTCAGAAGGTAAGTTTAGCAGAGATGAGAATAGGTAAGGTAAGAGATGCAGGGAGTGTGAGCGGGTAGTGAGATGTACAGAGAAGTGGAGATAGAGAGTAGATACAAGGAGAATAACTAGGAGAGAGGGGAACAGACTTCAGAGAAGGGATACCGTAGGGCTGTATATAAGGGAAGAAAGGCTAGGATACCTGGATAGTAGAGAGGGAAAGAGCAGGGGGAAGGATGTTAGAGGGCTGAAATAGGGGAGATAAGGGAGGAGAGGGTAAAGTAGAGGGGATAATAAAGAAGGTAGGGGAGCGCCACCTAGAGGCCAGGTAGTCAGAAACAGTGGAGATCCCAGGGGGAGAACAGGCAAGGGGAGAAAGGTAATGAAGGGTCAGGAGAGGTGGTAAGGAAATGCGAGGAGAGCTACAAGTAGCAGAGAAGGGGATAGAGAATAAGGGGAGAACTAGTGGAGCAAGCAGTAAGAAGTGGAGGTAGTACAAGCAGTAGGGAGGGGAGGTAGTGGCTGCTGGCAGACTGGCAGGAAAGTGTCAGCAACCTAGTAGAAATCAACTTAATTAGCTGCAGAGGGTTACAAAGGTACACATACTTTCTGGAATCTTTGTTGAAGTAGGAACTCAGGGAGCAGAGGTCTTAAAGTTTTGGAGTAGGAGTCCGTTTAGTCAATTCTTGCCCTGTGAGATCAGGAGGGTGTTATTAGGAGGTAAGGCTGGGTGGCAGGTGCCCAAGTTTCTGGAATCCTTGTTGAAGTAGGAACTCAGGGAACAGAGGTCTTAAAGTTTTGGAGTAGGAGTCCGTTTAGTCAGTTCTTGCCCTGTGAGATCAGGAGGGTGTTATTAGGAGGTAAGGCTGGGAGGCAGGTGCCCAAGTTTCTGGAATCCTTGTTGAAGTAGGAACTCAGGGAGCAGAGGTCTTAATGTTTTGGAGTAGGAGTCTGTTTAGTCAGTTCTTGCCCTGTGAGATCAGGAGGGTTTTATTTGGAGGTAAGGCTGGGTGGCAGGTGCCCAAGTACTAGGGAGCGGACGCTGGAGCCAGGGTAGCACAGCAGCTGATAGGTAGAGTAGGGAAAAAATAAAGATCTATTTTTTTTGAGAGGAATGATGCCCATAGAGAACACATACTATAGCAGGTTTGCATTGTTTGTGGCACACTGGTGTTGCTGTACTGTCCCCATATAGTGGTGGTAATAGCACATTGCTATTTGTCTGGCAGTGGCAGTATGACAAATTAGTGGGAGTTTGCCCATAGGAAACACACCACAGTAGACTGGATTGCTGGGTGTAGGAACATACAGCAGAATTTGTCACGGCACACAGGGACATACCCCAGTACTGCTACTATCTTGGTGGAATCCACACATGTAGTGTGTTGCCAGACTATGGTATATGACATGTGAGGGAGCATTGGATAGTGCAGGACATCCTGGATCTGAACATAGTAGACATGAATGTATCTGGTCCTGTAATGTGTTCCCCTTTTGTTGTCTTTCAGGAACCATGTACCACAGAAGACATGCCCCCTTCTCAGATGCAGAGAATGACATAATAGTGGATGGACTGAGACAGCACCATCAGATCTTTTTGTGTAAGGGGAAGCATAATCAGGAACAGTGGGCAGCATTGTGGGCAGACCTTGTGCGGGATGTCAATCAGGTTGGCCAACAGGACAGGACCTATGAGCTGGTCCAACACTGGGCCACAGACATGCTGAATGCTGCATGACAAAGGGCAGCTGATGTTGCCAGGGAGTGTGCCACCACTAGTGGAGGATCTGTGATGGAACAACCAGTCTCAGCTTCAGAGGAATTCCTGGTGAACCTAAGAGCACACAGCAGCTCCCTGGCATCCATCACACCATACGTCATGGAGGTGGGTACAACAGCGTCCACAGCAAGAGGAGCATCCAGGTAAGCACACTGTGTTCACCAATGTAATACTGTATCAGTCATTGTGCCAGGCTGTACATACCTGCACATGGGTGTCAGTCTATCTGCACTGGGGGGGGGGGGTTGGGGTTTATGCTCAGTTGTGCTCACACACTCAAAATGTCAGCAATACAGCCAGTATCACAGTAGCTACTGCACATGTAGATATATGCACATATTACCTTGTAGTGCTGCAACATTTGGTGGTTCTGACAATACCTCTCTCTCACCTTTTCATAGGTCTGTCAGGTGTGGCCCACATTTATGGTCCTGTACCTGATAAGTGTGAAACTGTTTTTTATGGATCATATATACCCTAAGAAAGTTAAGGGCTGCCATATTGCTCTATGTATAAATGTTGTGTTTAGCCAAAGTAGAATATTTGTATGTTCAATTCTGGAACAGTTAACTATGGTTTCTAGACAGGGTAATCACAGGAGTGCATTTGAACAACCATCAACACATTTGTACTTATAGTTATGAGTGGCTACACAGCCTGGTATACATGAGGCAATTACTCCAAGATGCCTGTTCAAACACAAAAGGGATGATGGTACATACCTGAGGCAGTGACATTAGCACTGGCATATCATTCTCAGGATAGGTGTACTGGGTTTTATGTGTAGTTCTGTCATGTATAGTGTCATATTGCATACCTTACAGGCAGATTGCACTGGCAACTTTAACTAGATATGGCTGAAGTGCATGTTATAAAGGGCTTGACTTGTCTGTGTATGTTGTTGTGAGGTTGTCTGTTGTGCATGGCAGAGGAGATGTGGAGATGTGGGACTGGTAATGCAAATGTGGAGTCTGATATGATGCGTCTGTGTGGATTACCATACATAATAGTGCAGGTAGTAATGTACTGTTTTGTCTTGCTTTTCACAGGTGAATGGGGGGGGTGGAGTCTGTCCCACTCACATGTTGATGTCAGTTTCTTACCGGACTCTGATAATGATGGTGGCCATAGTGAGGCACAGGTGGGGCTGTCAGGGCTGAATCTGTCCCAGAGGTGGACATTCCTCTTCTGCCTCCATTGTCGCTGCACAGAGTCAGTATTCCCACACATACTCAGTCATCAGAGGCAACAGATATTGGACAGTCAGAGTGTGGTGACATTGAACAGGACAGTGTGGCAACTATGGCGTCAGTGAGTGTAGACACTGGCCATAGCCAGATAACTATTGAAGTCTCACACGGGCGGGCTGACAGGGGTGCTCGTAGGAGGACTGCTGTCCATCCACCACCTGTTGCAGGTGTCACATCATGGGTCACTCGGCACATGTTTTGGGCCATCATGGAGGCACAGGCACATTCTGAAAGCAATACCAGATGGATGCTTAGGGGTATGGATGTAGCACAGTCTGACATCCGTGACTGCCTCCACCACACTGGGGACACCATGGGCTTGGTTCACTGATGCAGTTGATAGATAGTGGACTGAGACAGTGTCTGTCTTGGTCCACACATTGTCTTTGCTGGACCATCTGGTTGGAGTTGGGTGTTGGACAAGTTGACAAAGGTCAGCAACACCATCTGCTACATGGCCATGCACAGTCACACTCCCGTAGTGGCATTACCTCCAGTGCTACAGAGGGAAGTGTGCTGTCCATACCATTATGTGGTAGGCCATGGGCTTGGAGTCCTGGGTATTCCCATGGAGAACACAGCCCCAGCAGACAGCAGTGACCATCAGGTACTAGCACTGCATCTGACCTTGGGCATGGCGGTGCCAGAGCTACTCCTGGCAGAGCCAGTTCCCATGTTTGTGCCCGGAGACAGTGCACTGCCCACTCTACCATGTGCAGTCCACAGCTGTCCAACATACACATGTGGGGCTACCACTGGGTTTGACTGTGTGCATGCGCACACTCAAACATCACTGTCACATGCAGGTCACCAACAGACGCATAAGGCACCTCTGCATGACTCATCTAACCCACACCCCTTCCTGACTCACACACATGCTGTCAACTGTTTGACACAGCCTAGGCCTCTGGCACCCCCAAAACACACCCTGTGCATGTGATGATACCTGTGCCACATCCTTGCCATTCATGCCATCAATGCCTGGGCTTCGGACCAGTTAGTTGTTTTGCACTGAGAGGTTTGTGGTCTGCACTGTTGTGGCAGAACAGGTAGCTTACATCCTTCTAGGTTGAGAACTGCTGATTGAGGGCTCAGTGTCTGTTATTCTAAAAGTGTATTAATTCTGGTTTAAGCACTTGGGCTTTCAAGCCAGTTATTTTACATTAAGAGGGTTCATGGTCTGCACTCTTGTGGGAGGAGAGGCTGGACTCTGCCCTTCTGAGCTGGGAATTTCTGGTTAAAGGCTTATAGTGCATGCATATCTGAACTGTTTCTTACTGAAGTTGGTGCGCCTTGTTTGCTGTGGCATAGACTGGATTCGGGCCTGCTGGATCTAGCTTTGTTTGTGTAACTTGAGCACTAATCCAGACATTCTCTAAAGTATTCAATGGTATTTATTACTGCTTGGTTGTAACTTGATTAAAGTGTAGCTATCATTCAAGTCTTTTGGATTAAGCACTTGGGCTTCAGACCAGTTGTTTTACATTAGGAAGGTTTGTGGCAAGCACTGTGGTGGCAGGACAGGTAGCTTTCATCCTTCTAAGTTGGGAACTGCTGATTGAGAGCCCAGTGTCCAAGTGTATTAGTTCTGGTTTAGGCACTTGGGCTTCAGGCCAGTTATTTTACATTAAGAAGGTTCGTGGACTGCACTCTTGTGGGAGAAGAGGCTGGACTCTGCCCTTCTGAGCTGGGAATTTTCTGGTTAAAGGTTTATAGTGCCTGAATATTTGAACTGTATCTTACTGAAATTGGTTCACCTTGTTTGCTCTAGCATAGACTAGATCCAGGCCTACTGAATCTAGCTTTGTTTATATACTTGTTGTTTGTTTGCTTGTTATTTCCCTGGAAGCTAATTCACCTAATACGCAACTTCTCAGCTTCTGTGGATCACTAGTGATATCTGCATTGCTTACTGTACTTATTTCCTTGTTTCACTTGAAAGAAAGTTACTGTTTGTCGTTTTGCATTTAGTTACTTGTATCACATTGCACTCAAGTTACCTGGCACTTGCTCACTAAAGCAATTATATAAGTCAGCACTAAAAATTAAAAGCACTACACCCTCACTCCCCACTGGCCCTTGTTTTCAATTAAGGATTTCCCAATATTATTCTAGCATGTCCAAAGGTCAGTTGTCAATCTCCTCTCCGGTCCAGCTGGTGAATCTGGGAATCTTGAGGCAATGTTATAACTGCCTCATGTACACAGACAACCCTCTCCTCCTCCCACATAACACAAATACTTGAGAGATGCAGCTATTTAGCCAAACTGGAGGCTGAGCTCTCTCAACTCAGGACTGGCAAGACCAGACAGGAGGAGAAGGCAACTACACACACCACAAAACCAGCCTCACATAATGCTACCACTCCACTGAATCAAACACATAAACACACAAAGACATACTCGGAGGCTCTGAGTAAAAATTTACCTAAACAGCAGAGGCCTCCAAAGCAGACACCCAAACAACTGCTACCTCAAGACACCCCACAAGCAACACATAAACCACAAAAGCAGTGTGCAAAGCAGTCACAGCCCTTAAGGCCAAATACAACACCAAACATACTTGTCATAGGTGACTCCATAGTCAGACACACTGACGTCCCACTCACCAGGCTGAACAAGGAGAGGGTCACAGTAAGCTGCCTATCGGGCGCTAGAATCCGCCACATAACACAAGCACTCGGGTCACTCCACAGTAAGTACAAATATGACACAGTCATTGTCCATGCTGGTGTGAACGACCTGAGACGTACCTCCCTGGACTGCATGAAAAGAGACATAGAGGAGCTCTCTGATTATGTAGCCCAGGCAGGTATGACCCTAACCCTGAGCAGTATCCTTCCTTCACCAAGAATGATGCCACAATATAGAGACAAGATGATCAGCTTTAACAATTGGCTTAATGTCTGGTGTCATTCAAAGGGGATCCAGTGTCTGTCTGCCTGGGATGACATGCTTGACAAGCCACGCTGCTTCAAGGGACGGCTTGCACCTGTCACCCTGGGATTCCGGATATTGGCTAAGGCTCTTGCCACCCCCATAGTGCCTTTTTAGGCAAGGCTCAAATTCTAAACCTACCACCCTAGAAAACAAAAATGGGAAGAAATTGAGGGTAATGCTGCTCAATGCCAGAAGTCTAAATCTCAAAATGCACGCACTCGAGGCCCTTCTCAGTATGGAGAACATCGATGTCTGTGCTGTAACTGAAACCTGGTTCAAGGCTCCTGAGAGCACCCGGCACTATTAGGTTTTACCTCATATCATGCGTTCCGCCCCAAAACCCGGACCACTCCACAAAAGGAGGGTGTATCCATATTCATAAAGGATACTCACACCTCCAGGTTGGTGGCAACGCATGAAGCTTCGAAACCATCCAGGTGCAACTAACAATAGGCAAAACTGCTCTACAAATTGTAGTATGCTACAGGCCACCCTCTCAAACTCAGGAACCCCACACAGCCTTCCTGAAGACACTGGAGGGTATAAATGTATCTCCAAACACCATCATATTGGGTGACTTCAACTACCCGAATATAGACTGGGAACATTACTCAAGCCCTAACTTTCTAGCCCAACGGTTCCTGGAGTTCATAAATTCAAATGCCATGGAACAGCTAGTCACTGTTCCCACGAGAGGAGAAAATATACTAGATCTCATTGTCACAAACATGGGGACAAAATGCTCCACACCGAAGTATATCCCTCATTGGTGAGATCTGATCATAAACTAATCTCACTGGAAATCCACATCCCGCCCCCACCCCAAACAAAAGACCATAGTGAAGAACTTCTCTAAAGCAAACTTCACACTACTCAAGACTGGTGTGGTATCCTTCAAGGCCCCTGAGTCAGAGGAAACCACAACCCAAGCTGCGGAAGCCCTTACAAATGCCTTCTATGAACACCTCCAGGACTGCATGGATCAGGCAATCCCAAATAAAACCAAGACTCTTTCCACAAAGGGCAAACGTCCAGTCTGGTGGACCCCAGCCATTAACAAACTTTACAATAAGAGGAGAAAGCTATTACATGATAGAACAAAATCCATAAAAGGGAAGTCACCCCTGATCATTATTAGTAAAAAATACGAGCACTCATAAAATCAACTAAGGCCAATTTTGAGAGAAAAATTGCCATGGATTCAAAGGACAATCATAAGGCCTTTTTCAGCTATGTTAGGAACCTGGGTGGAAACTCACAGATATGCTCAGAATTAGTCCAAAATGATACAAAATCACTGAACCCACAGACATTGCCAACATACTGGCAGACAGGTTCAGTGCAAACTTCACCCCTCTCCCCTAAAGGAGAGATAACTATCCCAGCCGAGTGTAGCCTCCCGGACATCTCAAATGCGCAGGTGAAAGCTGCTCTCTCTAAAGCTAAAAACACAGCATCAATGGGACCGGATGGTGTCCCCGGCTGTGTGCTACACGAGCTAAATGAGGAATTAAACCCACACATAAGGCAGCTGTTTAATCTCAGCCTTACCACAGGATACGTGCCCAAGGAGGGGCGTTCGGCAACCGTGGTCCCCCCCCACAAAAACGGTGGCCCCTCGGACCCTGGTTATTACCGCCCCATAAGCTTAACAAGTCTAGTCTGCAAAGCTATGGAGAGGATCATAATGGAGCTCATAAACAAAGATATAGGGGACTTGCAGACATTGGACCCGACCCAGTTTGGCTTTGTCAAGGGAAGATCATGCCTTTTGAACTTGGTCGACTTCTTGAAATAGTCACCAAGGCCATTGATGAGGAAAGGCAGTCCATACAGCCTACCTTGACCTTGCAAAGGCTTTGACACAATACCCCACTCGGGTATTGTAGAAAAACTTACCAGCTTAAATGTAAACCCATATGTCACAAGATGGGTTGCAAACTGGCTTAAGGACAGAACCCACAGGGTTAGAGTTGCTGGCGCTGTGTCAGACTCCAAGCCGGTCACAAGTGGTGTCCCACAGGGCTCGGTCCTTGGCCCCTATTGTTTGGCATCTACTTCTCAGAAGTACAGGCCAGCATGGGAGGACTTTGGCTGACAAAGTTTGCAGATGACTGCAAACTGGGCCATAGTGGAAAGTGCATCGGACACTGATATCCTTCAGAAGGGACTCACGGAAACAGATAGCTGGTGCCAGAGCCATGGCCTGAAGTTAAACGCCAAAAATGTATAGTCATACCCTTCGGGAAAAACAAGGTAACCCCAAGCTACCATATAGGTGGCAATCCACTAAGCACAGAAGAGGTTATCAGGGACCTGGGGACCCAGGTTGACAGTGGCCTTTCTTTTGACACTCACATTGCTAAAGTGGTTAGAAAGACCTTCTACATTGCCCACCTGATCATGAAGGGATTCACATCCAGATCTAGTGAGGTCATTGTTCCCTGTACTCTTCACTTATCAGACCAATGATCGAGTACAATGCCCCATTCGGGATGTATCTCACCCGACATCTGCAGCAATTGGAGAGACCCCAAAAGTTCCTCACCAAAAGGATAAAGGGACTCCAAAATCTGTCATATGCTGCCAGATTGAAGAAACTCCAGCTCTATTCAGTCGCATACCGTCTGCTCAGAGGTGACATGTGCCTGACATACAAGGCCATGTCCAACCTGGAATTAATGGACATGCTCCACCTCAAAAATCCAAATCCACCAAAACCACTAGAGCAAGCGACTTAAACCTTAGCACGGATATAAATAGGACGTGCTGGAGGGATAGATTTATCACTCAGAGACTCCCTATGCTGTGGAATAAAATCCCGGTCCATGTGAGGCAGAGCACCTCGCTGACTCTGTTCAAGAGAAATCTAGACCTGTGGATGGGAGATCGTAGGTTTACCCCGGGAATCATCTCTGGGTCACTGCTGGACAGAGGCACAACAAACTAATGGGCACAGTATTTTTTCATATAAGGGGTGGCGTAAGCCACAATAATTTGGGCTAGGCTTATAAATGCCTTAGGGCAGATAGCCTAGTATAAGCCTATGAACCTATGAACCTAATACAGGGAAGTGCTAGTATGTGTCGGATGCACAGGGTGTCTATATTACTTGACATGTACTTGTGTAGTGCAGTATTGTTTTGCCATGCTACTTGTGGGCCATAACAGGTACTGTATGCTGGCATGTGCTATGACTACACATCACAATGTGTGTATCTTTGTTGCATGATGTTGGACTGGCAGTAGAGTTACAGAATGACAAGTGTGTCACAGACCTGTGTGTGCTTCTTTTTCAGGAGTCTGAGGGGATAAACTATGGACACATGTTGGCAATACAGCAGCACAGGATGGCATGGTAGAAATATGATATCAGCAAGGTACTGCAGTATACTTTATAGCACCCTAGGTGCATATGTGTAGAACAGTATGTCAAGGACAATGGGGGCAGTCAGTGTAATCATGCACTCATACTCTCTGATAAGGTCTGCTACCCTTGCTACATGTCACCTGTGTTTTCTGAACTTACAAATCTAGAAGGTGTGGTGATGGAGTTGACACATCTACAAATATCCTGTGTCCCGATCAGAGAGGTGGCAAACTTCAGTTATGATTATGTAGAGGAGGGCAATTTAGTGCCAGCGTCTAGTCACAGGGCCATAAAATGCATAACTATTGCATGGAGATAGCCCATATGGGCATGTCTGTAGTGCTGCAAGGGGATATATTTACACACACACACACACACACACACACACACACACACACACACACACACACACACACACACACACACACACACACAGTTGGCAGATGTGAGATTAGAACCCCTACCTGTCTACTATTAAACACTGTAGCTCGCAGTATTTATCACATTTGCCATGGAGTTTATCTGATATTAGACTGTCTGCCAGCACTCTTAAGGTGGATGACATCAGCAGGCCTTGTAGATGAGGGCAATGTAGAGGCCAGCAGCTAGACACAAGGCCATAAATTACATAACTATTGCATGGAGATAGCCCATATGGGATATCCATAGTGCTGCAAGGGTACATATTTACACACACACACACACACACACACACACACACACACACACACACACACACACACACACACACACTCACACACACACACACACACACGCAGTTGGCCGATATGATATTAGAAACCCTACCTATCTACTATTACACACTACAGTACTTATCACATGTGCCACAGGTTACATCTGTTGTACATGTGATTGCAGGCACAGTACTTGTGGAGTATGCAAAGTAGCCTTGTATTAGACAGCATGTGTGGCCTGCAGAGTGATATTGCTTGGTACTGTTATTGTATCTAGTGTCCTAGGAGTAGGATACCTGTTAATATCTCTACTATGTGTGTACAGTTACCAGTATGGCCATTTGTGGCTGATTGCAGTTAGATAAGCAAACATGTGGCCAGGGACAATATGGCCTGTTCAAGGAATGCCTTGAAACCTTTGTACATTGCAACACATGCTCATTTGTGTCTGTCAACAAGGTGACATTCTGCAGGCACAGGGGAATTTGGGTGAGTGGATTATGTACTGTTGTGGCCTTGGTCTGGTTTCTTTGGACAACTGTTGTGATCTGGAAGTGCAGATAACCTCAGCATTCTGAAGGTATGTGGGGACATTGTTACACCCCCCCCACACACACACATATATATATATATATATATATATATATATATATATATATATTAGGGACAGATATGTATATGTAGCTGTCTGTATGTAGAGACATATATTCACATAGTAGGTCTTTATGATGAAGAGGCAACAGACTTGCACTCAAGTTAGCTAAGTGTAGACGCATGCCCAGCGGGACTGTCAGTACTCACAAGGTGACTCCAGGCCAGAGCTACTTGTACTCTGGTCCAGGATTTTGTGAGCTGTAGACATTGACTGCTGTACCTGTTTCCACAGTACAGCACTTCCCTGAAATTGTCCAAGGCATTCCCCAGTTATGTGCTGTACTTAATATGTGACTGGGGTACATAATGTAACACCACACACAGGGTGACAGTCTGCATACCTCTCACTGTACATGTTTTTGTGGAATGTCCAGCATTTCACCCCATATGTCTGGTCTGTTCCTCATACATTTGTGGTGTTCCAGTAAAACATTGTATAATGTAGTCACTGAATTGTACTAACTACTGACGCATTTAAGTGATGACCTTTACATCCTGTAGCTATTCTGTTCTGTTGCAACCTGCTGTTATACTAGTCACCTTCTAGGTTAATCAGAGCATGTGTAATGTCTGTCTGTAGTTTTGGCCCTTTGTACCCCCATTCTCTCTGCCTTTGTCCAGCTTTCTTGCAGTAACAGATTGAGGGGTATGATAGTCTTTGGGAGTACCACCATATGAGTACCTCACATGCAAAATATGTTGATGCTGCCAGATTCAATCAACACCATCACCCATGCTAATGTCCCTAGCCCAATGAGCCACACCAACTGCCAGACAGAGAGGTGTCATTCCTCACACAATCAACAGCATACAGACATACATTGTCACCCCATGCATTATGTGAGACATACAATGTGTGGCCAGGTTCTATGTCACACCCTGGAACTGGCTGGTCTGCTGATATATCATTGCAGACTTACCGATACAGCAGTTGTATGGGAAAACAGATGTATTGGGATAGGAGACGACCAACCCATGCTCTGCTGGCATAGACAGTTGTGCAACTGTCCTGTGACCCTACTGTTTGCTATCTTCCTTGCCTAATGTAGTGGATTTTCCATCCATGCGGCCTAGTGAATATTATGGAGCACATCCTATTGGACAGAGTACCTGTTGTCCCAAGTGGCTGTTAGATCACTCCAAGTAGCCCAGTAGCCCACTATATGCCCTTGAATACATGCGGCAGGTCCATACATATGCTACCATATTCTAGTACCCCTTACAAGTGGTGTATAGGTGAGCGACTTACCTTGTGAATGCAGCAGTTGACAGACCTGTAGTTTGGTGCTGATTCTGTCTGATGCATGCAGTACAAAGCCAATGCAGGTTGTGTGGGCTGGCTGACATCATTTTTACTACATGTGTGAAAGTTGTCAATCCCTAGGGCCCTAGGTTGTCAGTGCATGTGCTATGTGCTGTATCTGGCCAAAGCCAGGGCATACTGGACAAGCCTATGTCTGTGTACAGGGACATCCTCAGGGTTTCCTCCTCTGAGTCACCCTGTGGGTGTGGCCGTGGGAACTAGGCACTGGTGGGGGGGCTGTGTATCCCTTCCCTTTGCTGATCCTGCTGCAGCTTTTTCCACAGGATCATACTGTGTGGCATGGGGCATACTGTGAACATCTCTGCATATGTGGCTAGAAAGTACTACAGAGCTCCACCAGATATACTGAGGCACTGGAACTGTGTCTTCAGCAGCCCAAACCAATTTTCCTAGTTTGTGCGTGTGCCTCATTATGGCATTCTTTAGTGGGGAGTGTGTGTGTGCATTTCTGATGGATGTTATCATCCACAGTTCCAGTGCATAGCCACTATCCCCTAGTAAATGGCTGTGTGGAATGTCCCCATTAGCAAACATCTGGTACAGCTGTGATGCATGCCAGATATGGGAGTCGTGATAACTGCCAGAGCTGCCAGCACACACATTCATGATAATGCCCTGGGCATTGTACATGACCTGGCAGTTGATAGTGTGATACCCCTTGAGGTTAACGTAGATTCTAGCCTCCTCACCAGGTGGCACCTTGATGTGTTATATGAGTGCAACCTATGGCACCCTGTACCCCAGGGTAGTGGGCTACATGGTAGAAGTGTTGCATACTGCTGGCCATCTCCTCACAGGTGTGGGGAAAATAAATGTGCTCACTGGCATGTGTTAGCATGACATCCAGGAACTGGTGGAGCACCCTGAATGCTGATGCCTGTGAGACCCCATCATGTCCCCAGTTGGTCTTTAGAAAGCACCTGTAGCTAGTACCCCAAGAGCTACATATACCTTTATTTCCACTGGGATAGGTTCCCCTCTGTTGGCTCAGGGTCTGAGTTGAGGGTGACAGAGCTCAGTGAGTTCTTGTAGTCTGTCCCTGTCCACCCTGTAGTGCTCTACAGTCTCCAGCACATGTAGCTCCTGGAAGGTTACCCTAGGCCTGAACACTCTTCTCCTTCTCAGTCTAGGTCTATTGTCAGCCACAGCAGCAGCAGCATTGACCTCAGCATCTAGCACATACAGATGTAGCAGATTTGCAGCAGCACCTAGCATTCCTTCAGTTAAAAATCAAAAGTCTGTACTCCAATGGTGCAGAGTATGGGAGTGAAATCAGATTGGAGGGTGTAGGCAGTTTTTAATAGTGCTCTGCTGCAGGTAGTGATTGGCTATCTACGATGCATTCCACCTGCCAAGTACAACATTAAGGAGTGTTAATGGCCTTAGCTTAAGTGAAACAGGGGTCATCATTAATTAATATACCATTGGCTTTCTCAGCCAATTTTTTTTTTTTTGGACAGTCTTCCTCACTGGTGTGCCACTCAAACACGCACCACAAAGGTAAACAATGCTCAGCATTCTCTGCACACACACCCCTGAAAGGTCAAGCTCAGCTCAGTGGCATGCCACTCAAACACATGGAAAAATAAACCCCAAAGGTAAACAAAGTTTAGCAGAAACTGTAGCTCCAATGAGATTACAAGTCCTCAGACACCCCCCCTTGATGTCAACTACCTCTTCTCTGGACACCAAGATGGTTCTGTGCCTGCACGGATGGGATCTGTGGATAAGAATACCAATTTGTGCTATTCAGTAACCCCACCTCACTTGCATTGTGATCCATGCACACAACCTGGAAACAACATTGTTCCAGGCCCTGCCTTGTTAGCAACAGCACCATTCCAACATTGTAGATACTCCACACAGGGTCCTATAATACATTACTGTTGCATACTAAAAAAATTTATTTTTCCACTCTTTTTTATTTTTATTATTTTTTTTAATAAAAGTACGTTTGCACACTGTGATATGCCATGCAAACCTACCAACATCATTAAAAAACATTATTTTAAATTATTTCCATTATGATTTGGGCACACAATGGATAGTTATTCTCATATCTGTGTATGCTTTGCGTATGCTATGCCATTTCTGTCCATTTACATACATTTTTACAGCCCCTATTCTCTGTATAACATCCTGTACATGGAATTTTTCTGTGTACACTATGGACACCACCACTTGGTCTTCAGGGCAGCCTATCTGTTTGCTGGATGACTCTACCTCCCTCATTTGCATGAAATTCACTTGCTTATGAGGTTATTTGTATGCCACAGATAATTTCATGTTGGCGCGTGCATGTGCGCCACTCAGCTCTGTTTACTGAATCACAAATCTGCTTACTTTCATGTAAGCAGTGTGCCACAATGCCTACACAGAAAAAAAAGTCCATGTAGGCTTTATTAAATTCCCCATGTCTTACTTTATATTTTTACTATATTGTAAAACTTAAAACACATTTGTCTATAAACATTTGTATGTAATTTCCTGGAACTTTTCTCTTTGGTTCTCCACTGAAAATGGGCTTCTAGCTCAGTTGGACCAACCTGGTTAACAAATGTCAAATAAATAATAAATAAATATTTTCTTAAATGATTTAAAGAATTACTATCCCTGGTCACTTACTAGCACAAGGCAAGATGAAGTGGGTGTGTGGTCCTTGTTGCCATATCCAAGACAGAATACAGAATACTGAGAGCAATCTCCTACTAATATGTAAGCATTATTTCTGGCTTACAAAGACATCACACACATCTGGTCATCTCTCACTATCCCCCATCACTAGAAGCTGACAGGGTTTAGCACCTATGTGCTACAATACACACTAGACCTTTAGCTAAGCTTTATTAAAGGATCTGGAAGCCATAAAACAACAAAACCATTCCACTCTTCCTGCAGGAGCTAATAAACCATAATTCTTCAAGACACTGCATCTCTGGCTTCATTCCAAACTATGGAATAACATCTTTAATATCAGGGACAGCAGTTTAATTTTCTTACTATTTTTGAAGTTTAAAATTAGCCTCTTTTCTTCCGGTATCCACTGTCAAAACATATACATTTAATTCAGTTACAATAATACATATACATTTCTTTTCATTCCAGTAGGGCACAGTGTTGATACATTTTTAACACAAGCAAACCTCACAAAAACATTTTCAGCACAAGCATCTGTACAAATCAGTTTGATATACAAATGACATATAATTATTTATGAAATTCCAGCTAGCTGTGCTGGCATATGTTACACATCCACTGCCCTTCTTCTCCTGGCATGGCTGGCAGTACTTTCTATCATCACACATACACCAATACATACACCATTTGGAAATACCCAATTAGGGAGGTAACCTCAACAGGACACTGAGTCATTAAATAATCAAAGGCATGTAGTGCCTCATCAAGAGGTAGAAAGCAGATGCAAGCATTTTCTTCACAAACATTTAGAAGAAAATTGGAAATCCATACAGTGCAGACAGGGTTGGTGATTGTACTTTTTACCAAATATTTTTTTACAAAAATGGAAAAATGGAAATCCTTATTCTGTCTGACAGAAATGTTTTAGACAGACTGTCTTTAGTGCTGCTGGTTCAAAAATCGCAGAGAACAAATTTATTTTATTTGTGAACCAGGAAACTCTGAATTGGAACAAAGCCAATTTTCAGTGGAGGCTTAGGGGGGAACGTTCCAGACAGATGTCTTTTTTTTGTAATGTGGGAGGAAACCGTAGCACCTGAAGGAAACCCACACAAATGTAGGGAGGACATGCAGACTCCACACAGAAGGCACTCAGCCGAGAATAGAACCAGAGAACTTCTTGCGGTAAAGCATCAACACTACTGCTGCATCACTGTGCCATCTAACATTAGAGCTTAAAGCAGAGGTGTTCATTATTTCAAATAAGTATTGCCCAGAAATGGTTATATGCTGAGTGAGATTTAATACTCATCAGACTGAACAAAACTATGTATACTATACAAGTGCATGGAAAAACTTCCCTTATATAGAAAAATGACTTTCATTAGCCAAATAGTGCCTGTTGACAGGTCTACTAGATTCTGTTCTGTACCAAATGCTTATACGTTTAAGCCAGTACGGGGGTCATGAAAGTTTCTGTATATGAAAACACCACTTTAAAAATGCCATTTTGTTACAGCCAATAAATCTAAAGTGGTTCAGTAGTTCACTTTTGCTGCAAAAGTCTATGTAGCCTATTAAAATGTTGCATGTTTGTTTTCTTAGACTGAGAGATAACAGTGGTTACTGTTAATGTGCTTGCCATAATATCATCCACCATTTCCAAAAAAACTCAGCTATTACCCCATGAGACAGTTTAAAAAAAAAACAAATCCCATGCTCACATACAAACACCAACTGACCCACCATTACACAAGGTGAATCTCATGATATGGATGCCATTAGATGCAACTGTGCAGATGCCTCATAAAACTCAACAGACATAGCAACAGGAACATGATGGCGACCTGTAATTTTGGTTAGCTTCTCATCATTGACTGCAGGTGCAGTTACTGCATGGCCTTTGTATTTTTGTGACAGTTTGTACTTGCATGCACAATACCTTTCATCTTTCACTAACATTTCTTGGATTTGTAAATATCAATCTATATTTAACACTGGCCCTCTTCTGTAACTTTCACTTGTCTGAAACAGCCGTTGAACAAGACCTGGTGCTGAGCAGGTGTTCACCTCTGCCACCATTTCTGGAGTGTGCATTCTTGCAGCAATGTCATGCACAAGAGGGAGTTGCGTATATATGATGTCATTTACATGACCACATGTATGATGATTGTTAGCCTATCTGACATTAGCAACAGTTTGTGACTGTAGCTCACCAACAGTCTGCCCTAGAAACATTTCCCAATTTCGATGTTGTGAGTATTCAGCGATGCCGCCCTTTAATACAGTGGCATTTCAACATGATGAATGATCTTGACGCAAATTCAATGACATGCATGTTCTACAGATTCTCTTAGATCTATATCCATATCTATCTATCGGGTCTACTTCACGTTGTCGTAAGCTGACAATATTGAGTCTGATATTGTCGGCATGACAATATCGAAAGTGAAGAACATTGTGCAAGTAAACGGAAATCTCTGTAAGTAATTTATTGCAGTCTCGGAGTTGGTATATTTAAGTAAGGGGGGGTGTTGGGGGTGCAGCGGGGCTTGCCATTTAGTTTTTTTTAATTTTTTTTTTACGTTATTTGATGTTTACTTAATCAATCAATAAACTTTCGATAACGTGATATAGATGCTATCTATCTATGTAAACACACACACACACACACACACACACACCCACACACACCCACACACACCCACGCACACACACACACACACACACACACACACACACACACACACACACACACACACACGCACACACACACACACACAAACAAACACACACATCATTTAACTCTGCTATGAATGTGTTACTCTGATTGGTATTTAAACTCTGCTATCTGAGATGTGTGGGTTGTGGCTGGAAAGGTTATATGACCCGCCCACCTAATCAGTTAACATATAGTAAATATATATATTTATATATAAAGATGCGCACATTACACAAATGCCAAGAAGAAGCAGAAAGCAATTAAAAAAGAAGCACTCATCTTCTGACTCTTATGTGAGTCTGGCCACCAAGACACTTGCAATATGTCACATTCGATGTTCTGAGCATCCATCTGCTATCCTACAGCAGCAAACAGTATGATTATTAGCCAGCAACATCAATTCATTTATGTAACATGCTTCTGAAAATTATATTTTTTGTTTCTATTTATTTATTTATTTATTTTTTGCTGTGGCTTAGATAATGTTTGCTTTGGCCATGAATGAAAAGTTTTTAAAGAGTAATGTTTCAAACTTGTGACTATAGAATATAGCATATTATGTGAAAGTAATATACCTGTCACCTATAAACATGAATCACTGCAAAGATGGAGCTATGAGACAAAATTTGAAAAAGTGCCATACCTTTCAACTAATCTGTAAAATTATGAAGTGTTACTCTTTATTTCTGCCAAAACTAGCAGACTGCAAACAAACTGTTAACATTACTTTCACAGTTTATGTTTGCAAATTTTGATAATTTGAAAGGAAAACGTACAGTCAACAGCATATTTATTTACAGTGCCAAGGCATCTAACAAGCAGTTTCAAATAAATGGGAAACTGAAAATAAAACCATGTGAGTCATGTTAAATAATAAGCGAGTTAGTATCTACTATTTAATTGCTTTGGCTGCTCTACAGCAGAAATTTTTGTGTTACTTTTTTCCTTGCAAATTCAGATAGCCTCAACACATCTAGCACTGAATTTGTATCAGAAATGAACTGACAAGCCTCTGAAAACAAAGTAGCCACACAAAGCTCACAATTTGTTCTGTGACACAAAATAAATAACAGATCTGCATTGTATCTCAGAGAAGAGTGCCCATTTTTAAACACTTTGCCTACACCTTTGTTGCACACTGTTCCGGTATTTGCTGGCCCTGATCTGTTGCCCAGCATCATAAGCCTTTGCCAGCCATAAATTTCTATCTAGCATTTATGGGTTACTTGGTTCACAGAAACTGATTAAGTTAGGGTAAAATGCAGCTATGACTAGAAGGTGGCCTCCTTTAGAAGTTGTGTTTTATTAGAAGATAAACAGTATTTATCACACCGTGAATTAATTGGTCTTGAATGTATTTGAATAGCATTATTCTCTAGCTGAATATTTTTATAGAAAGGCTTGATTATGAACAAAAGATGAATATCTAGCAAACATTCCTACTGCTATAATGAATTTTCATAATATTTCATATTAGGCCTTTCTAAGCATATTTTGCTTTCAGATTCATTCTATTTACTGTTGATATTATCCTAGCTTCCTTCAATATTTTCAAACTCACTGATTCTTCCTTAGAATAATGCTTGCCTGTTATTAACTAACTCTCACCTGTTTATTGATACTTGTTCAAAAAAAAAAGTATGTACCCAGTATCTTAACACTTTGATCCTAGTATACCTGTTTATGCTCACATCCAAAATTTTAACCCTATCTCTAACAAAAAAAAAAAAAAAAAAAAAAAAAAAACAACTGCCCACTAACTCTAATCCCATATCATGACCTATAACCCTAACCCTAAAACTCCAGGTCAGTCACTAACTCTAGCCCCAAACCTGACTCCCTTAAACTGAAATTATCAGAGTCATCCTAAACCTAATCCTAAAACCTTGCTTTCTAAACATAAAACTCCCACTTATTCTCTGTCTCTAATGCCAGACCTCTTACTGTTGTTGTTAAAACTCATTGATACTAATCCCATTCTTCTTCCTCTTTTGACTTTTCCCAGTTAGGGTTCACCACAGCGGAACTCCAGTCCGCTAATGATTGGCAGTAAATTTTCATGGTGCCTAGGTGCCAGCCCGACACCCAACCTTCAACGAAGGCACGCCCATTCACGCATGTCTTTTGGATGCCAGTCGACCATGGAGAGGACATGCAGACTCCACACAGAAGGCACTCCAGCTGAGAATTGAACGGGAAAACCTCTTGCTGTGAGGCAACAACGCTACCGCTGCACCACCATGGCTTTACCTGATACTAATTCCACTCTCTAATCTTAAAACTCCCAGAACATCCTACGCCTAAATCCAAAACTCACTCCCTAAATTGAAAATTCATTCACTCCCTTAATCCTAATTCTATACCATGTTGACTAAACCTAATGCTATAGTTCTAAAACCACTCCATTATCCAAATCCCATTATTCCTTCCTAACCCTAAACCTAAATTTCCCACTTTCCCCTAACCTAATCTATCAAGGTCTCACTCCCTCTCATGTCACACCCAACCTGTTTATTTATTTGCTTGTCTGTTTATTTATGAGTTAATTAAATTAATTTATTTGTTTCAGTTTGTTAACCAGGAAAGTAGACTAGTCATCAAACCTTTCAGCCACGACCTGGGTCAGCTGGCACAATGAACAATCCAACCATTCTGACTGAGACTGTGTTACTGTAGGGATCAGGAAATTTGCCCTTTTCCCAAATGTAGTGGGATCTAGAAGCTGGTATATATAAGGAGCAGAGAGTGTGTGTGTGGGGGGGGGGGCACAGCCCTCCATGTGGGAGGGTTCAATGACCTACATTGTCAATGAAATGACATTCGACAATGTGGACGTTCGATGATATGACATAGACACATATGTATGTATGTATGTATGTATGTATGTATGTATGCAGTATGCAGGCGGATCTAAACCAGAATCCATCATTGCATACAGTCTGACAGCTTTGGTGTAATTGATTGAACAAAAAATAAATTAGACATCCCTCACTCTGAAGAAGTATGGGCCTCCACAAAACTGACTACATGTAGAGATCTGCAGTCATGGGACTGCATACGTAAGTGCTGATCTCTTCAGATCCAAACATAGTGAAAATAAAGTAGGAAGGGAAGATGCCTGTGATGACATCCTTACTTAGTTTACCAGAAGCATTTCAATACAAAGTCAAAATGCAAATCAAGCCAGAAGTGGACAAAAATCAGACAGCAACTGAAAGTCACAACAAACAAAATAAAGAATATAAAGAAAAGGATCAGATGAGATGGAAAGAAAACTAGAAGGTGAAAAAATACAGTGACATGTATAAAGATCTTCTAGAACAACCTCATGTTGACCAAGATTTGATGCAGGAATGGCTGAGGAGAAGTGAATTGAAACCTAAAGGGGAAAAGCTAATAATAGCTGCACAAGACAATGGTCTATGTACAAGTTGGTTTGCAAAGTCTCTTGAATGAGTGGGAGAAAAAGACAAATGCAGACTCTGTAAAACAGAATTGCATACAGTTGTACATCTTGCTTCTTAGCATTATAAACTCATGTCTGATAGTCCGTACACTGAAAGACACTATAGAGTGGCAAGACTGTTGCATTGGGGATTGTGCAAACACTACAATATGGATGTAGCTGATTAGCATTTGAAACATAAACTACAAATCATTACATAGGATGATGACATTTATATTATTTTGGATCACCCATTACCAACAGTTCAAAGGACAGAGGCAAGAAAAACAGATATAGTAGTTCAGAAAAAAAAAGACAAAAGTAAGATTTCTCATTGAAATCACTGCACCCAATGATTACAATGTCTTACATATAGAGAGAGACACAAAGTCGTATCGTACCAAAATTTGAAAGCACAGTCAAGAGCAATGTGGAAAAATGAACCACAGACCATTCCAATAGTATTAGGGGCAACAGGACTAATAAAAAATATTTGCAATCATACTTAAATATTCTACCAATACATATAACCCCATATGAACAGTAGAATGAGGTAATTCTGGGTACATTGTGAGTGCTGAGAAGACCACTCTTGGCTAACATCAAAGACTGGAACAAAACTGATTTCATGAACTTTAATCCATTCCCATCAAAGTAGGTAAAACAAAAACTATGCATTTGGAGAAACTGAGAGGCAGAAGGTTAGTTGGAGGAAATATTTAGTCAAATCCAATCGGTGTCTGTTGTCAGAAGTGCTGTTAGAAATCTAAGACTTCTGCACATATATAAACATGTTGCTCAGACATACATATTTTACTCCCAGGTGATAGGCAAAGGAAACCAACTTGTATTTTATACTGAAAAATGTCCACTAATTTACTAATAATGATCATACACATGTGGCCCATGTGCTGCTGCAATGACACTACTGATAGAGCAAAATCTACATGAAATATTTTGCATGAAAACACAATTGCAGGGTGGGAGGGACTGAATTCCCAGGCATCCTCACAATGTAAGAACAGAAATGAAACATTTGTCCACCTATTCAGGACACATGCCGAAACACACTTCTAACATAAGACAGTCATAGGGTTACCTTTAAGCTATGCCAGTACTGACAGATGTGACACTGGTGTATAAAAGTTACGCATTTTATTTTTTTTAATCATAAACACTTTTAATATTAAAAGCCATGCATTTTTATGAAAGTATGTATATTCATCACAGCATTCTCTTAGATGCTCTAGTCACCTCCTGTGTGTATGCCTATTCTTTTCAATTTCATCAGGCGTTACAGACATAAAATGGACATGATGCAAAATGTGCGGATGGTATACAGTGGGAGGGTATGTGTGCTCTAAAATAAGTTATACTTACAGTACAGATGTGGTGACTGCTGTTTAATTTCATTCTCCCATCTGCAGAGGAGGTCACGATTGTGATGCCTCATGCCACTGTAATGATTACAGCCCTGTCCCATAATGTATGCGAAATAAGTAGCACAGGTGGCAGCCTTATTCAAATGATTCCAGCCTTCAACCTTGTACTGAGGCCCAGTATAGCCCTGTTGCAAGAGAGCAGCACTCCAAATGTAGGACATCCAGAAAAATTTTGGAATCATTCATGCACCACCTCTATGCTCTAATAGGAGCACTACCCTCTCCTTCCCCCAGCTATGATAGCTCACCTTTAAAAATCTCAGGAAAACATGGCAGAGAATTGACATGTAAAACAGTTCTCATGTGCCCCATCCTTTAAGCAATGATGAGTATCAATGGGCACATCATTTGAACAATGGATGGCAAACTCAAAAAATATAGGTGATGTATTGTTATGGTTCCAGTGATACTTTAAAGTCTAAAGCGTGGCAGATTTCTATGCCTGTGTATGTTGTTGACAATACCTGTTCTACAGATGGTTACATATGGCAGGGTAATCCCCACAACCCTAAAATAATATGACCACCTGTGCATGGGTCTGCCAGCAGGTGCTCAAGCATGTGCACAGCATCATGTCAAAATCTACATAATTACCAGGTGTGCTCATCATGCAAATTGTGTGATTCAAACAATTATGAGCTGAGTCCTAATTAGCATAGCCATCACTCCCAGAAGGGATAACCTATATGATATAGCATGATGAGAAGGCAGGAACCTCATCTCGCTGCAAAAGAAGCACTGGTAAAAAAGTTTGATTCCTGTTAAGCATAATATTGGTGAAATATTTCCTTATGGCTAAGATATCTGCCTAAGTGCTACATCTTATAAAAACATTTTTTTACAGAATAGTTGCTTTTGACTGCACTTTACACTGATGTCTATAAGGGACATCAGTTTATTAGTACTTTTAAATATTTTGTCCAAAAGTGTCTTGAAGGTTACATTGTAAGTGCTCTGAATGTAGTAGCCTGCAGAATTGTTACACCTGGTGGGACACACACCTTTGAGCTCATATTCATAACACCGTTCAATGCAATTTGAGTGGTACATGTCTTCTGCAGATGTCATTAACCACATCCTCTGTAACAATGTTATTGCAGTGGTCATATGCTCTTGTTCAGTTGCACTTCTGTGCTTGTTTTGTACGGATACAGATATCTAACTGTCAGGTAGAAATACAGCATGCAGGACAACAGTAACATAAAAATTTGTAAGGCCAGTGAAGGAACAAGGCTGTTAATTTGACTGTTTGCAATACCAACAGAGCTATGCCTAAAACAGAGAACATATAAAAAATGCTGCATCAAGTGTGCAATCCTCATTCAGCTGCAAGCCAAAATTCTCATATGCTGAGAATGAGGTGATGCTACAGGCCCTCATTTTCCATAATTGATGACTCTTTGATGTCCATACAGCCAAACCAACCATACTGTGATCATGTCTGGGCAGAGATTTTCAGCAATGTAGGGGGTCAGGACCATAGTTATGAAATGGTCTGCCACTGGACTACTGATGTGATCCATGCTGTCACCCACAGAGTAGAAGCAGTGGCACAGGAATGTAGGTCAACAGCTACTGGATCATCTAGAAAGCCACCTCTTATGGAGGCAGAGGGGTTTATGGCCTCTTTTAGAGGTACTATGACTACTATAGAAAACCTTCAATGTGGTGCCGGATGTTGGTGCAGAGTGGAACAGGCACCAAAGAGTTCCAAATGTGATGCCTACCAAGTTTGTAGTCCTATTTCATTGTATCAATAGCTGCAAGTCCTCTTCACCCCTTATTCACTTTAAACTTTATTAAATCTGTTGGAGTTACAGTATGCAGGTACAATGGGGATCAGCAGACACAACCATCTGCATAAGGTATGGCCAGAAGTATAAGTTTTGATCATGTTTATAGTTGTAAATATATCAGTTGCATGGTAGCTGTGATGCTGGGTCAAACTTATACTCGATATTTTGTGCTTTAATGTATTCATAGGTAATTCATTATCCAGTACCAGTACTGTGTAACTGCCCCCTGCTTGATGTTTGGGGATCTTTGGCCTCTGATAATGACAGCATGAATGAGTTTGCAATGTCAGTGAGTTCAGAGTATGTGACTGACAATGGAAGTGTGACCACTGCATACCTTAGACAGACTGAGGACACAATCTCTATGCCTGCATATGCCTGGGATACATAAACATCTGAGAGGGTACATTCTGATGGTGACAGTATTCATCAGGGAAATGTGCTGGCCCACAGAAGACAGATGTCTGAATATTCCCCTCATACTCATGGGGAGGGTGGTCCAAACAAGGAGGGTGATAATGGTGCTCAGTGAAAACATGATTATTGTCCTCCCACTAAGGTTGGTCTGTAAGTGGCTGCAACTCAACATATGTGAAGGGTGATTAGGGATGCACAGGCTAGGGCCACAACAGCAGAGATAGTGAGGGTGATCCAGGGTGAGGTGTGGGAACGTATGTCCCATTCGTGTGATTCCTTGAATAGACTGCATAACATACTGGACTGTGCAATGTCTTCTCTAAGTCTTCTGGTAAGGGTGAGATGCCATCCTCACAGCTGGTGATCGGCTTCATCCACAGGTATTAAACAACAAGGCCATGGACATGTGAGATCCCACTCCTGCAGTTCTATCACCTCCACACTGACATTTACTGTGGAGGTGTCTGCACCCAGGAGATGTCATCCCATAGTCATGGCCATCATAATGTTGGCACATCTCTAGCAGATATCTGTTGAGGTCACATAGCACAGCAACCAAAGCAACTCCTATCATTACTAGCTCTTATGGATACAGGCATGCACAAGATGCTGAACCTTCTGTCACGTATGACCTGTCCAGTAGGCCAAGCTGCAGTGCTGTGCCAACTGACGAGGCTGTGTTCCAGCATATACACACATACCACCACAGACCCCAGCACATCAGACACATAAATTGAACCCAGACCTTTCAGCAATGAATACCCATTTACTGGTACTGAGATTTCCCATAAAATAATTTTATCTTTTTAGACTCATTTGCATTTACACTCACACACTTCTTCATGAAAGACATGCACTCCTGTGCCGCCTTCTCCATCTGTACACATGTTGATAACTGTGTCCTGCCATTTATGCATTGTTAGTTGAGTTTCCTTTGTCTAATGCACAGAGTGGTCAGCCTATGCATGGGTAAGCATGATCTGGTGCTGTATTTGCATACATCATTTTACTGTAGTGTATCTGTTTAACTCTTGTATAGTTGTCTTGCAAAGTTATGTGCAAGCTGCTGCCTCTTTGCTAGTGCCATGGCATACTGCATCTGCTTACATATGACATGGTCATTCTTTATTGCTAGCTGTTACTCTGGCTCCTCAGTTGCTTTAGCTTCTGCTTCATGTTTTGTTGGGAGCTGATGGCCCTGCAGGAGGCCAGGCTGATATATCTACTTCCTAAATAAAACACCAACAAGCATCCAGTTCTCAAGCAGCAAACCAACTCCAGAAAGGAAGAAAACAGTGTAATGAATGATAAATGCCCAAATCAAATGAGGAGCCAAAATAAAATAAAGCTTTTATTAACCAGCAGTTTTTCATCTACAACCTCATAGACTTCTTCAGAATAAATGAATTATTTAAATAGACATTCTTTTATAGTCCCTGGTCAAATTAATTAACACTTGATTTAATTGAATTAGCAAATAGATAAGTAAATGCCATGTATTAAAACACTACTATATATTTATTAAAGAAGATATTTGTAAAAAAACATAAAATATTGTGTAATAGGGTCTTGGATTATACAAATTACAGTAGTTTTTTTTTATATTATAAACCAATCTAAGGACTGATAAAACTACTCAAACTTGTTACAAAATCTGTAATAATTGCTCTTTCCCAGTTCGGTAATGCAAATATCACAGCATTAACTGTGTATTCAGAATTTCTTCAATGTATATGTATGTAAATTGTAATAAAACAAATGGTATATGCTTAATTATAAAACTGTTATATACATAGTTAAAATGTATGTATAATGCATTCTTATGGTTTTGTTTTGAAATTGTATAATTATGTTCATAGATACACCTTTTCAACTCTTTTTCAGTTCTTCCTATATAGTAGGTGTCACAAATTGTGCATTTTGCTAAATATATTAGTCCTTTAGTGAAATAATAACTGCCCTGAGCATCTCCTCCTTTTGTCCTTTGGCTTAATGCAACTACTACTCTCCATTAAGTTTTTTTAAAATTGCTTGCCCATTTATGGATAAAGGGGGGTATGTTACCACCTACGTTATTAATTATCCAGAGTCTTGATTATACAATATAACTCTGGAGCCCACATCATTAAAGGAATTGTCAACAAATATTGGTGGCTTCTAGCAAGTGATGACAAAATTAATGACATAGGTGGTCAAGCCAAAGGGCAAAAGGACAGAGACTAAATGGTGTGGAAACTGTAACCAATGTAAATACATTTCGGACCACACAGAAATTTATTTAAATAATTCTATGCATTCTATAATTTATGCCCAGGATGATTATTGTTTCACTAAAGGACTAATATATTTAGCAAAATGCATAGTTTGCAATGCCTTATATATAGGAAGAACTATAAGAGGAAGGCATATCGATGAACATAATTATGAAATCTCAAAACAAAACCCTAAGAATGCATTATACAGACATTCAATTGTCTGTACTGGTTTTAAATGGTTTTCATTCTTGATACTATAGAAAATAGAGAAAAATTCTAGAGGAGGACCTTGAAAGGATCTCATTAAGTATTATGAACTGGTTTGGCAGCTCAGAATAGATGCAACTCAAAGGCCGGGCATCAGCAATTCTATTTCCTTGGTCCCTGTTCTAAAGAACAAAGCTAAAAAAGCTCTAATTAGCTATACAGAATTTTAACTATGTATATAAAAGTTTTTGTAATTAAGCACATACCATTTGCTTTTATTACAGCTAAAATACATATACATTAAACAAATTCTGAACACACAGTTTATGTTGTGATATTAGCATTAC
>NC_056751.1:463862257-463874757 GCF_019279795.1 Protopterus annectens
GTATGCTTTTTCTTTGTTGGTATTTTTATGCCCCAAAAAGGATAGTTTCCACTTTGCAGCATCACTTTAGTTATGCATTTCATGTGAATCTCTGATTATACTGACCATGCTTCTTGTTACATGATTCTGATTATACTGACCATGCTTCATGTCACATGACTCTGTGATTATACAGAGCATGTTTCATGTCACATGACTATGTGATTATACTGACCAAGCTCTCATTCCTTCCATTCCACTTGCAATCATTAAGGCACATTCAATGTCATCTCTGATGTCATCATCTATTAGATCTGGAAAATAAATAGATGAACAACAGTGAAAAATGTAATAAAAACACAAAACTCAACATTGTGCATTGATATGCATAAAAATGTTAGTAATAATTCAAAATTTTCAGTCAGTTCCCTTGAGTGATTAAGGCTGTTAAAGAATGCACAGTGTTTCTATGTGGAACAGTGACTTATGTTTAAAGCAATTAATTTCCTTAAGAATAAGTGATATTATCAGATAATCTAGAATTAAATTATTTTAAAGGCTTCCAATTCTCCTAATGATATGTATAGTAGACATATATAATAAACTATGTCACTTTATCTAGGCCAGTTCTACAGACTGTTCATGGACTGGTAGCATTCCTCTCCACTCCATGGACTCAACTACTCTTACATAATCGTCTGTATTCCATGTGACCCAACATCAGGTAGGACCTGCAAGGTGTTTAGTATTCTCTGCTCTGGTAATGCCGGAAGAATAACTATTGTTGAAATTACTGGGTTTTTCCCATGTAAATTTATAAGCCTAACTCAGCTATTTGCTGCTTTACTTAGTAATTTAATACCACGCTAGCTTGGGAACCCTGTTGTTAACCCTTAAGGATGTATTCAATAACTACCATTCCTTCTCCATCCCCCAGGCTATGTGAGTTACATTTGTGCCACTTTCCTCCCCAGCCAAGCTTTCTGTGCCAATAATGCTATCTAAACCTGGTTCTCTGATACCATATATGGAAACCTATCTTAATAACGGTGGACTAATCTGAAAGCACAAAACTTTTAAAGACTGCAGTCATTTTGAGTTCTGAAAAAAAAAAACTTTACTTATCAATGTTTACCAAATGTGCCTTCTCTTGAAATGTTGCTATACAAATGGAGTACTATTCCACATATATCTTGATTTCACAATCTACTATCTGCATAGAAGACACACATTTTAACTGCTAGACATTTTAAGTATCATATGCATGGGAGGCCTTTATAAAAGAGTTATATGACTTCTGCATTGAACAATGAATCACAGACACTGTTGACATATTGTACAGCAACATAACTGTGTCTAGAAAAGGGATCTTTGGAAATGGGAAGGAGCAAATTATATACAAATAAATGAAATTTGTGGAACAATGCTTACAGAATAATGTTCAGGAGAAAGGGTAAGGTTTTATGGAAGGCTAATGTTTAGTGATTTATATAATGTTATGAAAAAAGAAAACATGTAATGCATAATGTGTGTAACTGGGAAAAATGTTAATATGGTTTGTTTTCGTATGTGTGCCTATGTCTTAAGTGATGATTTAATAAAGGCATTTAAGAAATAGCATAACTGTGCCTTGATAAGCCTCAAGAAAAAAAAGCACCAAAGTATGAGTAGTGCATTGTAGGGTATCACCAAGATACTCCATGGTTGTTAGCGTTTGTGTAATATTTCTACATCTGTGAGGTGAAAACATTCAGTTTTGTCTGCGTATTATTGTTTTTTCAATTTAAGTAGAGGTTTTAAGTAGGAAATAATAGATGATGTTACTAACAGACTCCGTCATCCTTCAGGTAGTATTGTCTTGATGCACAGCAACATGGCAACCACATGAGGAGAAAAATACCCAAATCTTCAGCTTATAAAGCCTTATAATGTTTATAATATCACACGTCTGAGTGCAAAAACTGTATCACCATTCAGTTTCAAATGTTGGTTCTGCACTACTGCACCATTGGGATCTAATGATTATGCCCGTAGCAACTTGCACCTGTGGTTGTCCACTTTGACCCACCCTAGATATGCTTCTTCATGCATGGGGATGGCATTCACCACACATTACTTAGAGTAACCGAATTTGTGATAGTTATCACAGTATAACTCCTCTGTTCAACGTCTGTGCAGTTATTGCCAACAGATTCCTTAATTAGTTAGTCATCACTGTACTAATTGCCTCTTATTACATTTTTAATTATCTTTGGGCAGCATTGTACTTCAGTCTTGAGAGTTAGGCATTTCTTGGCAATGCAAAGAACATATTTGAAGCGCAGGTGCCATTGCAACATAAGTTACAGGAAATGCTGCATCAGAAAAAAATTTAAAAGATTTACTATAACAACAGAAGCAGTTAAATCCATAAAATGAGCACTGGATAGCACAATGTCTGTTTGCAATATAGTAAAATGGCTTTGAAAAGCAATGAAATAATTGGAGGCTTTCTTTACAGTGGTTCACATCCTGGAAGTTATGAAGAAATATGAGAAAATTATTAGAAGGGCTCAAACAAATATTAAGTGACATTTCAGCAAATTAGATAATTTCTGTACCTACCTACTGAATACTGTTATGAGATGGAAAAAAAAAGTATAAAAATCATACTATGCCATTGAGATTAGATCTGTTTTTATTAATTCAAGATTAAAAACAGGATAAATCACTCTTGGATTAATAAAGGTCAACATTTCTGAAAAAAGCTACTACAGAGATTTTCAGAATCTATGTATCATTGAAGAATAAACAAAGAAAATGAGAATTTCACATTGGAAAGAAAGTAAGATTTATTTTCTCTAATCATGCTTTACGTATCATTACACAAATTAAGGATTGATAGAAATATGAGTAGACAACGAGACAGGAGAAGGACCAAACCACTAAAATTTAAGCAGAATGAAAGCTGTAATTGTTAAAGGTCATAAGCAAACTGATGAAATCAAAGTAGAATTTCTTTTCCTAAAATGTGTTTCCTTAGTAGATGCTTACCATGGCTGTCTTTCTGTCATTTAAGTTTGCATTCTCACTTTGCCTTTTAAGGAAGATCTCTTTCAGAAAGTGGCCTCCTTAGCCATAACATTCTTCACCCTGATTAATAATGCTTCAGGAAGTGCTGCTTCCTTGCTGACATCACAAATAAAACATTTGATTTTAAAGAAAATCACCAGGGAGTGCAGTCAGGTCCTAAAACCAGATATTAGAGATTCATAGTTCATTCTTAGGGTTCAGAAATGCCCTCAGCAGCTTGACCACATAAGGAGTGGTTTCTGGCCCAGAAATTGTAGTTATTGGCCATTTGGGCAGATTTTCCATCTCTCTCAACTTCCTGATTTAAAAGCCCGCATTTGCACTTGTTCCACCCCCCCCCCCTCTCCTGTAGCTAGTCTTGTCCAGATACAGATTTGCTGTATCCAGGACTGTTTGTAAGCTCCTGAGGCACTCAAGCCTTTCTGTGTTGGAGGGGAGCCTTCTAGCTTATCAGTGGGAGTGGTAAGCACTAGGTAGCCTAACTACCACATAAGGAGTGGTTCTGACACAGAAATTGTAGTTACTGGCTGTTTGGTCAGTTTTTCCATCTCTCTCAACTTTCTGATTTAAAAGCCCGCATTTGCACTTATTTCTTTCCTGTAACTAGTCTAGTTCAGATACAGATTCTTAATTTTAGCACTTGAATTTGCTTATTCATGCTCAGCACTGGTTCAAAACTTGTTGTAAGCACTAAATAAGCTACAAATTCTACAGCACTCAACCTTCCTCATTACCTAGAGAAAAACAGTTTTTGTACTTACTTTCCTCTCTTGCTAAGAGAAAAGCAGCTCTTGTACTCACTTTCCTCACTTGTCTAGAGGAAAATCGTTTTTTTTTTTTATTCAGGCATGTCCAAGGGTCAGCTCCCAGTGTTCTCTCCTGTCTATCTGATGAATCTGGGCATCTTGGGGTAATGTAGCAATTGCCTCATGTACACAGACAACCCTCTCCTCCTATCACCCAACACTACAACCTGTGTGAGATGCACAAAGCCAAACTGGAGGTAAAGCTCTCTCCAACCAAGACTGAATTTGACTGTCAGGAGGAGAAGGAAAACACTTGCACCACACCACACTCATCACATAGTCCCACTAAACCTACACCACAAAAATTCATACATAGAAACACAAAAACATTCACAGAGGCTCTCAATAATAATCTGCTCAAGCAACCGAGACCTCCAAAGCAGAAATGCAAGAAACCTCCACCCCCCAACACAACCCAAATGACACATAGCCCACATACTCAGGGTGCCACTCAACCACAGCCCATAAGGCAAAACAACATACCCGACACACTAGTCATAGGTGACTCTATAGTCAGGCACACTGATGTCCCACTCACCAAGCTAAACAAGGAGAAGGTTACTGTCAGCTGCCTGGCAGGTGCCAGGATCCGCCACATAACCGAAGAACTCAGGTCACTCCACAACAAGTACAAATATGACTCTGTCATTGTACATGTTGGTGTGAATGACCTGAGACATACCTCTCTGGACTACATGAAAAGAGTCATGGAAGAGCTCTCTGATCTTGTAGCCCAGGCAGGTATGACCCTAGCCCTGAGTAGCATCCTGCCATCGCTCAGAATGATACCGCAGTACAAGGACAAATTGATTGACTTCAACACTTGGCTAAGCTTCTGGTGTCATTCTAAGGGGATCCAGTATCTGTCTGCCTGGGATAACATGGTCGACAGACCATGATGCTTTGCCAGAGATGGCCTGTACCTGTCACCCCTGGGATTCCGGATACTGGCTAAGGTGCTTGCCGCCCCTATAGTGCCTTTTTTAGGCAAGGTTTAAATGACAAATTCACAACCATAACAGGAACAGGCAAGCAAAAACTGAGGGTAACGCTACTCAATGCTAGAAGTCTAAATGTCAAAATGCACTCCCTTGAGGCACTCTTTAAAATGGAGAACATCGATATCTGTGCAGTGACTGAGACCTGGATCAAGGCTCCAGAGAGCACCCCTGCATTACCAGGCTATAACTCATACCACACTTTTCGGCCACCTAGCCTGGACTGGAATACCAAAGGCGGAGGTGTATCCATATTCATTAAGGATATCCACACCTCCAGGCTAGTTGCTCAGCATAATGCATCCAAGGTTATCCAAGTGCAACTAACTCTGGGCAAAACTGCAATCCAAATTGTAGCTTGCTACAGATCCCCACCATACCCCAGGATTCCCACACCTCTTTTTTTGATATACTGGAAAATATTAGGGTTCAACCAAACACCCTAATAATGGGGTGATTTCAACTACCCCATCATTTACTGGGAAAACTACTCATGTACCAACTCCTTCACTCAACGCTTTCTGGAACTCATAAATTCCAATGCCCTGGATCAACTTATCCACACCACCACCAGGGGCAACAATATACTAGATCTAGTCATTACCAACATGAGTGACCAGTGTTCCACACCTGAAGTCAACTCCTCATTGATCAGATTTGACCATAACATAATCACCCTAGATATCCACATCCCGCCCCCACCCCCCATTAAGGAAACCACTGTAAAAACTTTCTCCATATCCAACTTCATGCTTCTTAAGACAGAAGTGGCAAACTTCATGACACCCATGCAGATGGACAATACAGTTATGACTGCTGAATTCTACACAAATGCACTCTATAAACACTTACACAAGTGCATGGATTGTGCTATCCCAAACAGAACCAAGATGCTATCCTCCAAAAACAGGAAGCCATTCTGGTGGTCCCATGCCATAAATAAACTCTACAACAGAAGGAAGAAACTGTTGTAAAAGAGAGTAAAATCCCATGAGTGGAGGAGTTCCCTGATCAGCCTCAATAAGAAGCTGAGATCCCTTATAAGATCCTCCAAAGCTAGCTACAAAAACAAAATTGCCACTGATTCTAGGGACAACCACAAGGTATTCTATAGCTATGTCAAGAATCTTAATAGCAACACCAAGATCTGCTCTGACTTACAGCACAACAACACGAAAATTACAGAACCAACTGATATTGCCAACATCCTGGCAGATAGGTTCAGTGCTAACTTTACCCCCCTCTCACCCCCTAAAGGGCCCATATCTATACAGGAAGAATGCAGAGTCCCTGTAATCACAACTACACAGGTAAAAGCCAAAAATACAACATCCATGGGACCAAACAACATCCCAGGCTGCACTTTACATGAACTTCAGAACTAACTGGCTCCCCACCTAAGCACCATGTTCAATCATAGCCTAACACCAGGCTTTGTGCCCACTGAATGGCCCACAGCAACAGTTATCCCATTCCACAAAGGGGGAGCCACCACTGATCCCGGGAACTATCACACTATTAGCCTGACGAGCCTGGTCTGTAAGGCCATGGAACGTATCATCATGGAACTCATAAACAAAGACATTGGTAACCTCCAAACTCTGGACCCCACCCAGTTCAGGTTTGTGAAAGGCAGATCATGCCTCCTGAACCTGATTGACTTCTTTGAGGCAGTCAGCAAAGCCATAGATGAGGGTAAGGTGATTCACACAGCCTATCGTGTCCTCGCCAAGGCTTTTGACACCATCACTCATTCTGGAATTATAGCTAAACTCACTAAACTAGGTATAAATTTCTACATCACAATATGGGTTGTCAGCTGGCTCACTGACAGAACCCACACTGTAAAAGTTGCAGACTGTAAATCTGACTTCAAACCAGTGACAAGTGGAGTACCACAGGGTTCAGTCCTGGGACCTCTCCTGTTTGGTATCTACGTCTCTGAACTACAGGCTAACACAAAAGGCCTTTGGCTAATGAATTCCACAAATGACTGCAAACTATGAGCCACAGTCGAGTCCCCAAATGATGTGGATATCTTACAGAAGGGCCTCACTGAGATAGATACCTGGTGTCAGAGCCATGGCCTCAAGCTCAATGCCAAAAAGTGCATTGTCATCCCCTTTGGTAAAAATTCTGTACTCATGAACTACCACATAGGTGGTAGTATACTTAATGCCGAATGTGATATAAGAGACCTTGGGACCCAGGTGGACAGTAGTCTCTCCTTTGATAATCACATCACCACAATAGTCAGGAAATCCTTCTACGTGACACACCTCATCACAAAAGGGTTCTCATCCAGGAAAAAAGAGGTCATTGTTCCCCTCTACTCGGCACTCATTAGACCCATTATAGAGTACAATACCCCTTTTGGAATGTACCTCACAAGACATCTGCAGCAGCTGGAAAGGCCACAGAAGTACCTCACAAAGAGGATCACTGGCCTCAAACAGATGCCCTACACTGACAATCTCAAAAAACCTCCAGCTTTACTCCGTAGCATATCGCCTACTCCAAGGTGATCTCTGCCGAACATATAAAGCTATGTCAAACCCAGAACTGTTGGACATGCTACACCTAAAGAAATCCCAATCCGTCTGAGCTACATGCTCCAGGGACCTAAACCTTGTCACCACAATAAACAGGACATGCTGGAGGGATAGATTCCTGTCCCAGAGACTTCCCATACTCTGGAACAAGCTACCCATATATGTCAAGCAAAATTCCTCATTAGCACTCTTCAAGAAAAATCTTGATGAGTGGATGGGAAATAGGAAATATACCCTGAGAATCACTTCTGTGGCTTTGCACGACAGGGGCACAGGAAAATAACTTTCTTGGGTGGCTTAAGCCAGGGAACCTTGTTGGCTAGGCTTACTTAGGCCCTTGGGCCGATAGCCTAGTACCTACCAATGAACTTACCTATGAACCTATGACAGGAAGTTTCCCAAGTGCAGGACCATTCACTACCTCATCTGCCCAGCTGGAGACTGTTTCATGAGGGTGGGGAAGAAATGGCTCCACACTGTAAAAAAAACAGCATGTGATAGCCTGATAAGCCAGAGACATTGGATTCAGAAACTTGTTGAAGCTGCAGTCAAGGCGGTGGCAGAGATGTGCTGGGCCATTTTGAATCCCGCCTCCAGTGGATACAAGACTCATTGTCCAGGTTGGCTTCAACCATCCAGCCAATGGGAGTCTCCACTCTTTAACCCCGATCCATCATGGTAGGGGAAATTTTGAGGCCACTGGACTGGGATGGTGTCAATCCTGTGTCTGTCTTCCCTCTTCTTTTTGTCTGTTTCACTATTTGTATGCTTTACCTCCCCTTCGCACTGACATATTACTTAGTGTTCTTTTCCATTTTCTGTCTTTTGTGTTATATCTTTAAAAAATTAAGAATTATTGCCATAACCTCTTTCCTACATACTCTGTCCTACCTCATTCCTCAACAATCCTTAAAAAAATTGAAGAAATGGTATCTATTCCCATTAAAAATATAGCAGCATCCACTGCCACCTCCTCCAGCATGATGCCCTTAATGTGATCCTTTTATGTTTTCCTTATCTTCTCTTTCCTCTGCTTCCAACTGAGATATCTTCCTCCTGACTGACCTTATACAATTCATAATAGGGAATTTATGTAAGGGTATCCTCAAAGTGAATAAAATACTTTAAAAAGTTTGATAAGTGGCAGGCCAGCAACACTTAGCCACAACCAGTGCAAAATATCATAAGAAGCCTCAAGATATCCAGGCAGATCCAGAATCTCATAAGTTCATAGGTTCATAAGGTGATAAAAGGCTATTGACCTGGAGGCCCTTATAAGACTAGCCAAGAATTTAACCCATGTTCCTACAAAGTCAGCAGGTGTTTCCCCTCTCCAGCAGGTCCATCATGGTAGGGAACCACTTACCAAACATAAATGACAGCATTTAAGAATTTACCTACATATGGGTTTTTCTGCCCATAAATAAACTTGATGTGACTCATTTTATGCTGATCAGATGTACAAAACTGCATTGGTCATCACCTCAAAAGGGTAAGAACTTCTAAAGTCAGTGCCTCTTGTTCATTCTTTGCTCATTCAAATATAGGCATAGTGGTATTAGTTAAATTTTGCCTTTATGCATCTAGGAAGTGTTGAACTATGAATACCATCTTATGATTTCTTCAATAATGTCTAGCCTTCATAGGCTCCGGAACTATAGGGCGAGAGGGGATGGGAGCCCTCCCACTTTTACAGCTGCAGGTTGACAATTAAAACAAACAAACAAAAAAAAAACCTTCACTCTGTGGTGCAAGTGTCTTCTCCTTTAAAGGAACACAGCGGGATACATTTCAGAAATGCTCAACATTTCTTCACTTTTCCTCCCTGTTTCATGATTCCACTACAAACTACGAGCATTGCAGTGTTAAAAATTGTTAACCCAAATGTTTTCCTGAAATGGTATGGTGCCTTACCATACTGTTTTCCTTTCGCTTTTGAAAACCAGCTCTGTCACCATGGTAACACTTGTCTCTGTTGATAAAATGCTGCTGGCCGCAATTTCCCTCCCACGATTGATGTAAGCATGACTGTATTTGCATTCTATTGAAAACAATACAAGCAAGTAAGTAAGCAAGTGTGGCCTTACATCGAGTAAAAGCAGTATTCAGTGTAAAGCTGTGTTTTTTTTTTTGTTTTTGTTTTTTTATGCTTACTCTTAAGATTTGTTGTGGCAGTGCAGAAACCTTTTTCAACTTCATTGTTTTGAGGAGAGTTGTTTTCTACTGGCCCACCTGGGACAGGTCATTGATCAAGGAGTGGAAAGCATGTGTTTTCATCATGATAAGGTGCACTTGACAGATTTGCTTCACAGGAGGATTAGACCAGTACTTAATGGTTTACTTCCCAAAAATATAATCATAGAAAAAGGTGCTCTACATGATGGTTAAAGTATGGGAAGTAGGTAGGCAGTTCAGAGACAAGATGTATGTGGTGTGTGTGTGTGTGTGTGTGTGTGTGTGTGTGTGTGTGTGTGTGTGTGTGTGTGTGTGTGTGTGTGTGTGTGTGTGTGTGTGTGTGCCTGTGTGTGTGTGCTGCTGCATGTGTGTGTGGGCATTTGGCTGAGTGTATCTGTGAGTCTGGGAGACTGGGAGACACTGAAGAGTGTTTTTGGATGTGCAGAGTGAGTCGATGTAAGTGTGTAAGGTGTGTTTAGTGTATGCTTTTGCTAAGGTGGTACACAGGCTGATAAGGAGAACAACAACAGAGTCATGTCTGAGAACACAGTGTTTGATTCAGAGACATAGTAATAAGCTTGGAGTAGCTATACTATGCTTCTGAGTCAGAATTTCTTTCTGTCATATTATTTATCCAACCCACAATGGGCAATTGACTTGGAAAGATAGAAGTTCTGTGAATCCCAGGGAAGAGATCTTAACCTCTGGTTAATGATTTACCTTAAAAGAAAAATTCATGTTCCATAATACCTTAGGGATTTGTTATCTTCTAATGGAGAGTACATACTATATTAGATATTTACATGAAATTTCCTGCAAAAAAAAAAAATAATGTATGTTTAAGCAGTCATACTCTTGGAATTACTGATACAAATTTTTGCATATTTCTCAACCTCTTAGTGCAAGAAATTTGAACAAAGCCAAAAGTAATAGGGTACAAAGGCCCAAAATATGGATAATTTTTAAATATTGCTCTTATAAATTTAGAAGTCCACAGAATAACAGGATTTGCATTAGCATGTCTTTTCTAAAGGGTATAAAATCTGAAACTCAAATATTTCTCAATATTTAGTGACTTTAGTCCACGATGACTTGCCTCAAAAAACATAGTTTCGATGAGGAACACACCAAAAGTATGGGTAAAAAAACCTGAACATTCTGCAAAAATCTGCACACTTGAAAGGTGTGCAGATGAGCATAGTGGAGAAAGTCAAAATCAAATATTAATCCATCTATAAGAAGCAAATGCTACTGAATATCAAAAATGGTTTCTGAATTGAATCACTACTTAGTTTTCTTTAAATGTATTTCAATAGACTTAACTCATAGTATAGAGGGAGAGGACATTAGCTTCAACTGAAAACAGTAGGTAAAGAAAGTTTGTCACATAGCATATCTCTCATTACTCTGTGCTTTCAAGAATGCCTTTGGGATATGTATTTGTTGATAACAATGTGAGTAAAAAGAAAATCGGTGTCACTGCTGCTGCTCCTCTAGATATTTAGTTTTCAGATGAGAAAAGGCTGCGTACCACATTTGTAAAATTATTGATAAATTCCTTTGACAACAGGAATATGAATAATGTTATTATTGCTTCAAGCCCAGTCTTAAATACAATTGGATTAGAGCGTCTTCTGCGTGGAGACATGCATGAATGGGCGTACTTTCGTTGAAGGTTGTGCGTCAGGGCTGGTAACTCAGCATGTAAAAATCAACTACCAATCATTAACGGACCGGAGTTCCGCTGTGGCGACCCCTAACTGGGAAAAGCCGAAAGACACAACAACATATATATATTTTTTTAGGCTTATGGTACTTTCCCACAAATTCTCATTAGGTAGTGGGGTGAGTTCATTTCTTTATTTATTGCCCTTCCTGAAATGACGTGTTTCATTGCATTTTTTGTTTGGCATACAATTGAAAGTAAAATAAAAAAAAGAATATAAACTAACTTTATACTGCCACTTGAAAATTAAAATAAAAATTAATCTCAACTTCAGGAACACTAAGCCCACACAACTAGCATTGAAACAAGACCTGAAACATTTACTATTTCTTAGAAAAAATACGAAGGAATTCATAAAGATTACCTTAAGGTGCACTCCTTGTGTTCACCTTACAATAACCTTTTGAAAATCAGAGACAGCCCTAACACAGTGCTCTAGCATGAGGACTTGCAGCACCATGTTGTGCTGTCTCTGAGGCCATGCTATATGCTAATGAAGAAGTCTGGGGGAGAGACATATGCTAATGTGCCAAGCACACTCTCTCCCCTGGAACTCCAGGAATGCATCTGCATTCTGAGTGATTCATGAAGTTGGTTGGACTTGTAGATCAGCATGGGGGTGGGGAACCACACTAGACACCACAGATACTATCTCATGCCAGAATGGCAGTTGATACTGTAAGGGGATTGGGGGAAACACTAGACCCCAGAGAAGGCTCTCCATGGCTGAACAGTACTAATACCAGTACAGGATGGGGGGAGACACAACACGCCACATATATTACTCCTGTGTCTTAACAGAACTTCAACCAGGAAGGGGTTCAGATGTTGTGTGCTATAATCACACTTCAAACAATAAGGGGATCATGGGGTGAGGGGAACCAATAAAAACCAAGAATCCAGGAATATGACTTGGGCGTGCCAGCTTTCATGACAGCCTAGTTCCAGAAAATGAGACATTGGGGACATTCAGTCAAAGTAGAGATAGGTAAGGGGACTACGGTGTTTGTGTGTGTGTGTGTGTGTGTGTGTGTGTGTGTGTGTGTGTGTGTGTGTGTGTGTGTGTGTGTGTGTGTGTGTGTGTGTGTGTGTGTGTAAGTCTGACTGCGGGGGGGTGGTATCTGTGCTTACATGATATGACTGACAAACATATCTACAGAGCAAAGTGCTGATCTACACATTGCAGTAAGTA